>NW_026918886.1:0-146046 GCF_032062105.1 Saccostrea cuccullata | reverse complement strand
TTACACCATGATATCTCGTTATTTTAAGAATAGTGTATTGAGGCAGGAGGAGAAAAGACATTAAACAAAGCTTTCAGGCTTACAATGTGCCAATGCGGGTATGATGGGTCTTCATAACAATAAATTAAGATATAGGTGTATCATGGACAAACCAAATGTGCATTTTGTTTCATATATTTATTTCTGTTTTGTTTCAATGAATATTAAAGTTTTTTGTCATTGTAAACGTATGTAGTTTCCATGAAATTCCGAATGGAGTGTTTTGAGATGCTCTAGATAAGCAACCAAGAGTGACCGATCATTCTGACCCGATCCTCATGTATTCATTTGCAAAGAAAGTAACACATGCTGTCAACAGTAGTATTCTATTACGTCATCATACCAAGGGAATCACGTGAGGTAGCATTACGTCTGCGTAATAGGGCCAGTGCGTTGCTTTTGCTAGAAGTGATAGGGCGCAAAAATTTAAGAGCTCATTACCTTTGTGAACGGTGCATTATAAAAAAGAGTTCGTATTTTTCACCATATTTCTCGCAGACCAATAACTTTTGGTGAAGTACCTTGATCTGTCGAAGACAGATTCCATGTTTAATTTTTTTTTTTTGGATAGTTATCATACACGTGGTCTGATCAATATCATGGCATCCGCCATGTTGAAAAAATTGACAGATCGGGGGAAAAGTACAGATCATGAGACAATATCAGTGCCAACTAAAATTCCACTGAATAACATTTGAAATAAAAATGTTTTTGACCGTATACGTGCGGGAACTGTCACAAAAAATTCTGCCTGCGCACAGGAAAAGCAGGACACGCCACGTGCTAGTAGTAGTACAGCTACGAATATCACGTCCCCACGAAATGAGGTTAGTGATTTGTATGATGCCTCAATTATTATTTCAGATTTTATTCAGATGACATAAAGTTGATATTACGGTTAAGGCTACAAAATGAAGAGGACAAAACAAAACTGAATACACATCACTGACATAGACGCTGAATTTTGCAAGTTGAAAGTTAAATTTAAACAAACATACATTTGATAACTGAATTCATAATATGTTGTTGGTGCGACCGTTAGGGCGAGCGCAGATTATTATCCAGTTTTCATTTAGATCGGACTCGTCAAACTGCACGTGAAATTCTTTGCGTATAAAAACTCTGACGTCACATGACGTCGTTTGTATGATGCTTTACCAAACCGAACAGAGCTAATTTCAATCATTTTATGACTTTTCTCTGCAATAAACAGATATAAATTAATAAAATCAAGGCAAGCTTCTTTTTCTCTTAACTTTTGTCGTTAATCTCGCTAGAACGTGGCTTTAGCGTTTGTGTACAAAGCGATGCATTGTGGGTCAAAATTACTGCGGAAAAAATTCTATGGAATGAATGTGCAGTAGTCCGAATTTTCTCTTCGCCCAGGCGTTGTCGTTAGAGCTCGCATTTACGAGCGTCACCTCGCGGCGATCCTGCGCTCGCTATAGAACGGTGGTGCGGCAGAGGCGCTGGTTTTCTTAAATGCACGAGAAACACTGAATAACACAAGTTGGTAGTACTCTGATATATACGGTAAACTAAAACATTTCACACAGTCAAAAACGGAAAACAAAAAATAGTCTGCGAACATATATTCATATAAGCCGTGTAACGACACACTCCCCGCCTGTGATGTCCAACATAGCAAACATTTTCTACGGTGAAAATAGCAAAACCACTTCTGTTACGGGTCTGAAGTAGTTGACGACACAATGATTTTCCACTACACGTAGTTCGATTTTACGCACATTTCCATCTTCGCCTGGAAAGACACGGACAACAATACCCATCAGCCATTCATTACTGAGTCTTTATGTTTCAGAAGTACAACACCTTCAGTAAGATTGTTTTGAGGGTCCTTCCACTTGCGTCTTGACTGCAACAACTGGAGGTACTGTGAGCGCCACCTCCTCCAGAACTGGTCGGCTAAACTTTGTATGTATTTCCAATGGGACTTGTATATATCCTTCTTATCAAATGGTTAAAGTAGTTTAACGTCTAGTTCTGTCTTCTGCGTTAACAAGGTGTATGGAGATACTGTATACAAGGTTATTTTCGCCCTTTCTTACTAACAAACAAATTTGCCCCGTTTCAAATTCGCCCAGTCATAGTTTTGAGTAAGAAATTATACTGTATTCTTTGAATTCGCCCCGTTTTAAATTCGCCCAAATGAGGTGAGGGCGAAGGTGCGAAAATAAAAGGGGGCGAACATTTCCCTGTATACAGTAGTACAGAGGGTTGAGATGGATTGGTTGACACAGGTACTATTGGACGACTGTTTATAATTGCAGTAACTTCTGTCATGAGGGTATTTAATACATCATGCGTAAGGTTTTTCTTTGTTTCCTTTAAAAGCATAGAATCCAAGATTCGTCGAGCAATGCCAATCATCCTCTCCCACATCCCTCTCATATGGGATAAGTGGGTAGGGTTGATGATCCAAGAACATCCACTGTCTGTAAAAAAAACTTCTTCACTGGCGAAATTTCTATGCTAACTGCAGTGATTCCTAGTGCCTCTGTGCTGCCGACAAAGTTTGTACCCTAATCCGAACGAAATTCTGTAAACTTTTCTCGTATGGCTATGAAACCTCTGAGAGCGTTGATAAACGTAGGTGATGACATATCTTCCACTAGCTGTACATGTACTGCTAGACTTGTCAGACAGGTGAATAAGATAGCCCAGCGTTTGCTGTTAGCAACCTCTGGTTTTGCGCGTAATAATCTTCCAAGGTCCGAATGCGTCCACTCCCACATAGGAAAAAAAGGTGACGTTTTGTGCGGAATTCCAGAAGATTTCCCATCTTCTGATGCTCCAGTTTTCTGCAGGTAACACAGGAATAAATGACTGAAGATATTAATCTCTTTCCACCAATCACCCAATATCCAGACGTGCGGACAGCTTCCTTAGTTAAATGCCTTCCCTAGTGTTTCACAACTTCCTGACAATGTAGAACAAGAAGACGAGCTAGGTAAGTTTTTTCTTGAATAATGATTGTGTCATGTTCATTAGACAGGGTGTCTCCAGTATGAATCTGCTCTGTAATTGTTCTGACTAAAGATGCCCATGAGGAAAATCTATATATCCTGTTGTAAGAGGATCGGTAGGAACCAACACTCTTCCCCGTCCTTAGGCTCTGGTGCTTCTGCATATTCTTTAGAAATCACTTTATCCATTATCGAGATTGCGTGTTCAAATTTCAACTTGTTCCTTTTACAAGAAACTAGAAACGACAAAGTTCTTTTCATGGCTTGTTCACGATTATTCGGAAGTTTTTCTCTACTTAAATGGAAGCGGAGCAGTCCAGTTTCCGTTTTCCTCTCTGTAACATTTATTGTCCATAATTTTTAGGAATTCTCGATCATTCACTGACAGGCCTGGTTCATTGTCCTGGGGCGTATTCACAAAAATATCAGTAGTCATTATTCCCTCACTACAAAATGGGTTGTCTGCAATTTTAGACACAGTTTTTCGCATTATGAACTTAATATGAGGAAAAGAGAATGTTTGAAAGGTGACATAGTGTTACTAGTAACAACTTGTCTCTTTTCTCTTCGGGAGTACCGATAAACAAATATTTGTTTGGTGGAGAACTGGGCAAGAGACTGGATGATATTGAAAAGACCAACAAATCAGTCAACAAAGTCATGACTAGCAAAGCTGCAAAGCAAAGAGGAAGTTACCAGAAAAACAGAGGTCGATGTTTTCAACCGTATTCCCGACGGTTTATTCCCACTTAGCCAAAATTCTGAAATTCCTATTCCCACTTAGCCAAAATTGTTATTTTCACACCTGAGTGGTCACCTGTGTATAGTCTGTTTTAGACTGATTACCTATAATTTACCTGTAATTTTCACCTGAGATGTATACATTTACCTATTTACTTACTCTATATATATATATATATATATATATATATATATATATATATATATATATATATATATATATATATATATATATATATATATATATTACAAAAACTTAAATTAATAAAATAAAATAAATAAGTAAATATTAAATAAATTATATATTTATATAAATAAACAAAAACTTCGCAGGAGGAAGTTAACCTCAATGGACCATGGACCTGTACTTCAGCTGGAGAAAGGTTCCTTCTCTGTGACGACACTGATGCCCAAGGACACCGAATCCTGATATTTTCTACAGACTCCAACTTACAGCACTTGTGTGCAGCGGACACCGTTTTCAGTGATGGGACATTTTATTCCTGCACCAGATTCTTCACACAACTCTACACACTGCACGCCAATGTGAACGGAACTATGTTTCCCCTCGTATTTGGACTTCTACCCAACAAGAGTGAGGCCACTTACAACCGTTTCTTAGTGCTTCTGAAGGATGCAGTTAGTGACCGGCAGTCTGTGTTAACTCCCGAAAATTGGTTACTGGACTTCGAAATCGCCGCAAGGAATGCAGTTCATGGAAACTTCCCTAGGACATCTATCAAGGGATGTTTTTTCCATTATACCCAGTGCATATGGAGGAAAGTCCAATCATGTGGATTGACGACACAATTCCGGGAGGATGAAGACTTTCATCGCCTGGTAAGGAGAGCGGCTGTTCTTCCCTTGGTTCCAGAACAGCGAGTGGAAGACGTGTGGTTTGAGGCACTAGAGGACAACGAAGACGATAACCAAGATGTCGGACGTTTCAAAGACTATGTGACCGAGACTTGGGTTGAGGGCCATCTGATGAATTGGAACCATTATGACAATGAAGGACCAAGGACAACAAATGCAGTGGAAGGATGGCACCACAAGTTCAACCGGATGTGTCGGCCCCCCCATCCAAATTTGTTCATGTTTGTACAATTAATTCAGAAGGAGCAGGCAGCCAATGAAGCCAAGATGATTCAGCTTGCTGCTGGTGGTGTTGTACGTCCCAAGAAAAGGAAATATCGACAATTGGACCGGCACATCCAGGACCTGAAGGACAGACTACGCCGAGGAGATATCCAGATAATGGACTACGCAGATGCTGCCTCTCATCTACTGCATTTGGAGTGATGTGTGTTTGAATGTTTATGACTGTGTTTATGACTGTATTGTACTCTACATGTTGATAATTGTGCTATTCTTGCCATAAATGTATTAGTTACTTGAATATTATGATAATGACTCTTATGATATTTTTATGTATGAAATATTTGATATAACCATTATTTATCAAAATGATTACAAGTATATTTATGTAAGAATGGCTACTTTTGCATGCCTGTTAATGTAACTTAATTTAACTTAACTTAATTTAAAGTGTCAGTGTGATATTTTGTGTTTTTTTCATTTGTGATATGAAAAAGAAAAAGAATTAAAATAAATATCTTGAAAATAAAATATGCTTCTTTATGTATTAATGTAGTTGAATCAATAAAAGAAAATTTAAAAAATATATGAATTTAAAAAAAAAAAAAAACAACAACAACAAAACATGTAATTAAAAATTAGAATTTAAAAAAAAATATTTGAAAAAAAAAACAAGTTTAGAATAAAAAAAATATTTAAAAAAAATGTCATCAAGAATTTACAAAAGACATTTTAATTAATTTTTAACAAGGATCAAATATAATAAATAAAGAATTTAAAATAAGTCATAGCACTGGTCATTCTAAAACAGACTATAGGACACCTGTAATTAATTTCTTTTGTTCTCTACCTGCCCTTACCTGAACACCATTCCCACTTAGCCAAAACCAGTCACCTGTATCAATTTCAGAATTTTGGCTAAGTGGGAAGACACCTTCCCGACAAGGGTTTCAAGGCAATTACAGACTGAGGTAGAAATGCGCTTTTTTGGGGCCAGGCTCTCATAAAAGGAGATTACAACAAGGAGTTCTCGAAAGGAAAAAAAAGACCTTCAAACAAGAGTGAATACTGACAAGTTCAATGAGGTAAGAACTACTAAAGTCAAGTTTCAAAGAGAGACAATTGATGTTTTATTACCAGAAAATTTCAGAGCTGGTAGACTGAAACAAATTTTAAAAGAATGGAAAGAAATAGCTGCAGATCTGTAGCTCTCCGAAAAAAATATTGATAGACCGGGGAGCTACAGAGCCACCCATTGAAAAAACTGTATATTTATTGCGCACAAAAAATGCGCTGGGTTCTCGATTTATTTCTCTATGTTTTTAAAGCTGTAATCTCAAAATATTACTAACCGTGTGTTCCTAACATATTCTTTGAATCTTTCCACAACAAAACATTCCACATAATTGTTGTTAATTATAGTCCTCCTGGCCCTGATATTGCGATCATCGCACATTTCGCTTATTTAAACTGCCATTTTGGTTTCAAAGATAATTCGGTCCAATATGCTTCGTTCAGATGTTATCTACGAGAGAACTTGATAGAGGAGGGAGTAATTTTTGAAATCTTTCATTTTTTGCAATTGAGGTAAGAATTTGGAAAAAATTAATCAGGAATCGAGCGCACTTGTTAGTGCGCAATAAATACACAGTTTTTTCAATGGGTGACACTGTAGCTCTCCGGTCTATCAATATATATTTTACGGAGAGCTACATGTACAGATCTGCAGCTAGGAAAGAAATTACATCAGAATAATTCATATTAGAATCTGTAGAAGGATGTCACATTGAAATAATAGATTAAGCTAATTTAAATTAACTAAGGCCATTATATACCATAAAGTTTAATGACAAAGGAGTTAATTTTTTTTCTACTAAAGTAGAGAAATTATTGAACAAGAATATTATTGAGAAATGCAAACATTGTTCATCAGATGTAATCATATCATATATTTATTGGACTGAAAAAGGACCATTCTTATAAATTATTTTAAAATGGAAAGTTTGCAGTCAGCTGTTAATTTAATGAAACAGGGATGTTTTATGGCTTCTGTTGATTTAAAAGATGCATATTATTCTGTTCCTTTGGCAGATGAATGAAGTACATTAATTTGATTTATTTTGGAAGAAGAAGTGTTTCAGTACACTTGCCTTGTTATGGGACAAGCATGTAGCCCAGAAAAATTTACTAAGCTTATGAAACCTGTATACTTAGACCTTCGTAAACTAGGTTTTTCTAATGTAGATGTAGATGTGTAGTAAGGTTTCGGAATTTCGATTTTGCCTCGGGGTGTCAAATGGGGGTCGAAAAATGACGTTTTTTATGCAAAAAGCCCCGTCTTCCCTGAACTCCTATTTCATTTTAAACAGTGGCCTAATCCTCTTTTGGGAGAGTTCACTCTTTTGAAATTTTCGTAAAACATCAAGGTCAAGGCGTAAAAAATGATAGCATGTTGGGAAACATCTTGTTATGGGTAATGTACACTTGAAATGTGAAAGTCGTATCTCTTCTCAATCAAAAGGAAATACAACATTTTTGAAAAGTAAGTTAAACTTCAAGGTCAAGGTCACAAAGTCAAAAAGTCATGATATATTTGGAAAGGTCTTACCACAGGTAATATACATGCATGTACAATATGAATGCCCTTTATTTATCTTTCAAAATGATCAATTTAAAACAATTAATTTGTTTATGACAGTATGTCAAACTTCAAGGTCATGGGTAATAAAAATCATAGTGTATTTAGAATGGTATTGTCCAAGTTAAATACTATTACACATGTTTAATATAAAAGTTCTGTCTCTTCTCATTCAAAATATATGACCATGATGACCACGTTTAAATTTATTGTGACAGATGGACAGACTGACAAACAAATGAGATTTAATGTCCCCTACCTTTAGCGAAAATGGGGGACAATAAATGTCCTTGCTGTTCTTGAGAAGAAGATTTATGTTGGAAAAAGTCCCCTGCATATTCACAAGTAAATTGGTTGAAATTGGTTCTTAAGAAGTTAAAAATGTGAAAAGTTTGCAGACAAACAGATGGATGACAGAAAACAGAACATTTCAGAAAACAGTATGCTTGTAAATAGTTAATCAAGGTGCTTCGGTAGCAAAATAAAGCTAAACTGGTATATCTAATTCATCCGCAGAGCTTAGTATATTTTAATATGCACAACCTTTTCAACTCTTATAATAATAATTTTAAAATATTTATATCACCATGTCTGATTCAAGGGAGAACTAGAGATATCTGTTGAATATAAAATATGTACATGTATACTGTGTTTTTTTTAGTAATTTGTTTGTTTGTTGTGACAGCAACTGTTATGGCAGCTTTTGGCAAAGGTTGAAGTTTCTCAACTGTAAGTCAAACTCCAAGGTCAAGCTTAAAGGGTCAAAATTGTTGGTATCAAAGGGAAAGTCTTGTCACAAGGAATACACATGTGGAATAAGAGAGAAATCCCTAGTACTTCCTCACCTGTTCAAAAGCTATTGCCAAGGTTAAAGTTAAATTGGGTTCAACTCTAAGGTCAGGTTCAAAAATATTTATATCTGTTGAAAGTTCACAATGATTACACATGTTAAGCATGAAAGTCCTAGCACAAACTGTTCAAAACTTAAATTAGGCCAAGTTTAAGGTATTTTTTCTTGTAAAAGTGGGTCAAACTCCAAGGTCAAGAGATCAAAAGGTCAAAATTGGTGGTATCCATTAAAAAGTTTTGCCAAAAGAAATTTACCTATGAAATGTGGAAGCCATGTGTAAAGCCCAATCCACTTAAAACTAAAATATGGGCAAGGTTAAAGTTTCTGTGGACAGACAAACAGACATAAACACAGGAAACAAAATATGTATATATAGTCAAATGGAAAAATTTTCTACTATCATGGACCCATAAGATCAATTGTCATTTCAGGTTACAGGGAGTCAGTGGCTAGGGAGATCAGACACCCCCCCCCCTTTGAATTTGCAGTTATTTAAATAAGACTACTTACTGAAGAGAATAAAAATGACTTTGGACATCCTCCCCGTTTGAAAACATTATTATTATTTTTTATTTGACTCTCAGGAAATCTTGGGCTGGATTTTTTTTGGACTGAGGTGTGATATATCCCCCCCCCCCCTTCCGAAAAACAAATCAATCTGGATCTACGCCTGTAATAGTGTATTTTAATAATAAACGATGTTTTAACGTAACTATGCCATCTAGGTCTATTCTAAAAAATGTGTGTGAGAGAGAGAGTGTGTGTGTGTGATGGTGAAGGGGGGGGATAGGCATTGACAAATTAATTGGGCTGTATTTTCAATGGGGTTTTTTCCTAAAATAATATTTTATGTGGTTGAGAAAGTAAATCTAAAAAGTTCCAAATTATGGGCAAAATATTTATCAGAATCTAATTAAGTAATTTACTTTATTAATTAAATTCTGTTATTTCAGACTGGTAATGTATTAAGTATACAAAATACATCTATGAGGCTCATAGATCATATGGTCACCTTAAAATTTTATGCTCAATTTGACGAATACATGTACGGAGATAATTATAGAATTATTTTGACATTTTCCTTGGAAAGTCCAATATGAAGGAGTGTGTATTTAGAGGCAAACACCTTAGTGCGGGTATTACTGTCTCATGACAGCATCTAGTGTAATAAATGAATTACACCTGGATTACTGGTTTTCATATTTTAAGGTAATTTGAATGCTGTAAGAGGAAGTTTGATAGGTTCTGGTTCAATTAACATTAAGTCAATTTGACACATCAAGGCTTTAAAATCTCACGTGATTCCCTTTGTATGGTTAAAAAGAGTTAAAAAATTAAGTTAGACTTACTTGTAAGTTAAATTTTGATTGAGATCAAGATAGCAAGGGGATGGATATGCAGATAACGAACAGTATTCAATCGCAAAGTCCATAAAACAATACAAAATTAAAGCAGAGCAAACACGGACCCCCCGAAACATCAGAGGTGGGATCAGGTGCCATTTAGGAGTGAGCATCCCCTGCCGACCGGTCACACCCGCCGTGTGCTCTTTGTCATGATCATGAAATAACGGAAAAAATTCGTCGTCAATTCAGTGTATAAATGATGGACTAACCATTGGTATGAAAAACGTCAGTCAGCATTTAACTCAATGATAAATTGTATTTGCTGACAAGGTCACTGTATCGACCATAGAACTTACAAAATGATGACTTTAAACAAGACTGCTGATATTCTTGTTTCATCAACTTGCTTGTCAATAATTTACCTCGTTTTAAAAATTGTTCATGTGTAGAGCATGCTCTTACGTATCGAATCAACTGAGATATATTTACTCCGTATGCACGTGATTAAGGTATATTGCTGCATACATGTAAGTAAGGGAAGTTGACGATAGAAAAGTAAAAGTCATCACGTTTATCATATAGCTTGATTGTAAGATTATCATTAGTGTCTTTTTCAAGTAAAATATCCAAGTATGAAGCATAACGTGCCCACCCATTTAGTACCATCGAGTTTTGAGGTGTGGTTCTTGATGAGTCAAATTGTTTTTTTTTTAACTGACCCTATTACGCAGACTTAATGTTTTTTTACGTAATCCCTTTGGTATGTAAAGCAACAAAGATATAGCATTTTGGCCCATTGTGACCCCTAATTACATAATATCGTATTAGCAAACATTTATAATATATTATTGCAAATCGTTAAGATGAGTATCTTTGCTTCTGTGATGTATTACAAAATATCGATCATTAAAGAGTTAAAGATGAAATATTTTTGGCCTATCTGAGCCCCTAATTTGAGGAGTCAGCCCCTTTTCTTGATATCAAATGAAAGGTCTTGTGATTTCAAAGACATTTTGTTCAACACCTATTCAGAAATTTCTTTTTGTTGTGGAGATATGCTGATTCGGAATATTTTGGGGCTAACCCTATAGGTCCTTAATGGTGCCACTTTAAAAAAAAATCAAAGTATGCATATTGTTTAAAACATTATTCTGATCATCTTCTGTTCAATATTGCTTATCAAAATATTTCCCATTTTCGAGATATGAAGTGTCAAAGGTTTAGCACTCTGGCCCCTTATAATATATGAATTTAATAATATATGAATTGAATTTATAAAGCTAAATATTAATAATTTAACTCTAAAGCGCTGTACAATAAAACGCAAGTAAACATAATTTAAAAGCTATGAAAACATATATAAAATATTAATCCATACTCATATATGTGCTCGGAATTATAACATTAAAATACTACAAATTACATACAAAATACAATTACACCATCAATAAAACTCAATAAAAGAACATCATATGTGATTTATGATTTGCTGCTAAAAATTGAGCACCTAAAATTTAAAAAGCTATTCTATAAAAATGCGTCTTTAATTGTCTTTTGAAAATATCCAGGGACTGGGCCTGCTTTATATCATTAGGAAGGTCGTTCCACAAAAATGCTGCTGCCCAACCAAGTCGACGTTCACCATATGTCTTCGTCCTGATCTTAGGAACAACTAACCGTGATGTTGACTCAGATCGCAGTGATCTGGTCGGCTTGTATTCCATTATAAGATCTTTGATATACGATGGAGCCAACCCGTGTAAGGATTGGTAGACATATGTCAAGATTTTATATTGTGGACGAAAAGAAACAGGTAGCCAATGAAGATCAGCTAGGATAGGTGTAATATGCTCCCGTTTCGATGATCTTGTAACTAAGCGAGCTGCCGTGTTCTGGACTTTTTGAATCCGGTCTAGTAAGGCCTTTGACACTCCATATAGAAGGCAGTTCCCATAGTCCAGCCTGGCAGTGATAACGGCATTCACCATGGTCTTGCAGGCTTCTTTTGTTAGAAAGCGCCGTATTCGTCCAATATTGCTTATTTGAAAATAGCATGACTTGACGACCGAGGATACCTGTTTTTCCATAGTAAGGTGTTGATCGAAAAATGCACCTAGATTTTTTACGCATGGCACGCTTTCAATGATATTATCACCAACTTTTAGTTGTAATGTTGGCAGATACTTCTGGTGTTGCTTTGTGGAGAAGATTATTAGCTCGGTCTTTTCTTGGTTTAGTTTGAGTAGGTTTGATGTCATCCATAAACCAATTTCACTAAGACACGCTTCAAGTCGAGAAAAGTAATTGTTCCAATTTTCCAGTGGTCTTATGATCATGTAGATTTGTGTATCATCTGCATAGCAGTGATATATCATTCCATGGCGGTGGCATATGATTCCAATGGGTTTGGAGAAGAGGCAATACAATGTCGGTCCGAGTACAGATCCTTGGGGGACCCCAAAAGGCAGCTGTCTAGACTTTGATCGGAAAATTGTGACACATTGTTTTCTGTTCTTGAGGTAAGACTTGATCCACTCAAGAGCTCCATCACGGAAACCATAAGACACAGTAAGGCGTTGGAACAATATATTATGGTCAATAACATCAAAAGCAGCGGATAAATCCAGAAGGACAAGGACTGCTGAAGATTGTTGGTCTAGGGCTGTCACAATATCGTTGTGGACCTTGATGAGGGCCGTTTCCGTGGAGTGCCTGGGACGATATGCCGACTGAAGTGGATCGCGATCGGGACCTTAATTGGTGCCCCTTGTGACCCCTAATGTAATGAAAACTTTATAATATATTGCTGCAAATCGTTGAGATGAGTATCTTTGCTTCTGTGATGTATTACAAAATATTGATCATTAAAGAGTTAAAGATGAAAGACCTTTGGCCCCTATGTCCCCCTAATGTGAGGAGTCAGCCCCTTTTTCTTGATATCATATAAAAGCTCTTCTCATTCTGCACAACTTTTTTCTCAAAATGTTAACAAATTATAAACAAATTAGAAGATATACTACAAAATGTGTCAAATTTTGTGAGATGTTTCTGAGACATTTTTTCGGGCCCTACCCAGCCTTTTGCATTCTTGTATTTTAAGAAACATTTGGACACCTGCAACCCTTAAATTCTTCCTTTACTTTCACTGAAAATCTGAGGTGAATATCGTAAGTCGTTTCAGAGGAGTTTCACGGAGAAGCCGACCCATTAAATAATCAGAAAATCCATTATGTCTCGAAAGAGAAAGTGACGTCATCGCCAAAAATAAGGTTTAGTCCAATACCTATCAGATCTGAAAGTTTCATGAAAATCGGCCGAGCCATTAGCGAGAACTTGTGTGGACAACATCATTCAGAATAATAATAATAGGGAAAGAGAAACCAAACGAAAACAATAAGGTCTTCCGTTGGAAACAGAAGACCTTAATTATATGTTTCCTGAGAAATAACAAGTCTGATTTTCAGCGGAAAAAACGAATTTAAATGCAGTGGTGTTGAATGAGGAAGGAAAGCCATTTTCCCAATCGTATACACAAATGTTTCTGAAATGATCATGCAGAGAAGATTTTTTCTTTGGATCTTTTTACTGATACTGATTTACCCCAAGATGTTTCTTTTCGATGAGATTACGATTACATGTCAAGAAATGTAAGTGTCATTTAACCTTTTAGTCATTTAATTTGTAAACATGAGACAAAAACATTTTCAAGAGATGGACAGGTTGTTGTCATAAATATTATATAGAAGAGTACTGATTTGAGAAAATGTTCAAAAGATTTTACCTCACCTCGAAAAAAAGATCAACTCTGATAATCAATCAATCAGAGATCAATCATGGCGGTTGGGATATTATATCTCATGTCAATATATTTTTTTCAAAGGAGTTTGCCTTGGTCTTACTATAGGCAAAGGGTTACAAAGTTTAATTGTTTGAGAAAACAAATTAAACACATAAACACATAAACAACTGATTATCATCTGTCCGGGTAATACCATTGCATGCCTGGTAACCACAGATTGGTATATGTAAAATATTGACAGATGTATGCTGTTTGTTTATCTTCATGCAGAATATAAAAACGTTTTAACTCAAAAAGTCTAGCTATTTCTGTAAAAGTATTTCTTCCTTTTTTACCGGTCACGGTAGCCTGTGGTAGAGGGTTCGCTTCGTGATCGGGAGGCCCGGGTTCGATTCTCGTTCGCGGCACCGCGTCATACCTAAGACGTAAAAATAGGTAATGACTGTTCCTTCGTTACGCACTCAGTACTAAGAGGAGCCAAGGTTCTTTCGGATATGCCCTTAAAAACGTAGGTCACATGTCACGGCAGTCGTTGGCATGATAAAGAACCCTCAAAAAGTGCCAAGATTAGGTCTAAAGAATCCCTTCACCGTCATACAGCAACGTCTCCACATGAGTGAAATATTCTCGAGAGGGACGTTATACAACATACAATTAATAATTCCTCTTTTGTATATTCTTAAAATGATTAACCACGTCTATAAAAGTCAATCTGGGAAAATGGGGAGAGGGTATTAAATACAATGTATTACATTAACGCACGTCGGAATGGGCTATTCAAATGTTTATCATCAATCTAAATTGGGGCACCAAACACCAAAAAATTTCGTAAAATCGACTTATTCACGAAATCCACGAAAACTGGTTTTCCACGAATAATGATGAAATCACAGTATTTTCATTGTCCTGTATTTTTTTGTTCAAAATTCAAGACTCTACATCATTTTTGTTTTACATTGTCTTCTCGAATAGGACGTTCAACATTAAACACATTTTCTTCTCTGCTATCTTTAGATTGGAGGGTAGAAGTAAATGTTGTGGAGAATATTTCTGGGAGTCCAGTACCAACTCTTGCATCAGTAAGTTCATTTTTTTCACTTAATTGTAGACATTTAACAAGAGCACTGTTTTTAATCAATTAAAAGCCCAAAGTCTCGTAGAATGTGAATAATGGTAAATTTATTTTAAAACTGTGTACTTTCAATTAACTTTCATCTGGCATCAAAATAATAATTCTTTTTATGTCGTGTCCTTTTATATAAAACTTTTTAAGCGTGTTACTAGAAATGTATCATTTTTTTTCTTTGTTTTCAAATAACCAAAAATAACATTCCTTACTGGGAATTAAGGGAAAATGTAAAAATTCATTAAATGTGTCTTTTTTTCATTATTAAAAAAAATAAAGAATTTTGAAATCAATACTGATATCCTTATAATAGAATACCCAATATGGTGTATAGTAAGGCAGAGCCTTATTTTAATATTCTATTAAAACACGATAAAGTTGGAAAGGATATATTGTATATTGTAAGTTTACACTCTCTGTGAAAATAGATCTATTCATAACCCCGCTGCTAAGAAGAGAAGAGTATATGAGTATATGTATACTGTTTAACCCTTGTGCGACTGTCTGTCAGTAACATGTTTTGTAGTTTTATCGGCAACACATCTTAACAACATGTGAACATTCTCAGAATGATGGTGTTACATGTACTTGTGAGCACTGACTCGAAGAATTTTTGTATTTTGTAATATTTGTTATATGTTCCTTGTATCTGTTAGCTGCATTTTTTCGGTTGTAACCAGTATATATGTATTTTATAACTTTTTTGTTCATTGCATATCGTATATAGTGTAACTTTTAGAAAGTGTCATATATTAACAGGTAGTTTTTTTTATTTCCTAGAATGTCAAACAGGGTATTTTGGTGTTAATTGCTCAGAGGTATGTGTACTTGGACATTACGGAGACGAGTGTCAGAATGTATGTCCTATCCAATGCAATGATACCTGTCACCATATCTCAGGGGAGTGTTTGGAATCTACAGAAGGTATTAATCTTTTTCTATATCAGGCAAATAAGAAAGAAAAAAAAGACGGACATTGATCTTAAAAATCTTTTAGCAATACAGATCGTGAACAGGGCATGAGCTCGGATTTTCAGGTACATGGGATCAGGTGGCCTGGAGGAGTGAGTATCCTCTGTAGATCAGTTATACCTGTCTTGAGCCGTATATATTTATCAATAAATTGATAATTTTATCAATAATTATCAATAAAGTAATAGGTTTATGAAACAAGTCCGACCCAATGAAAGATTATATTTTATAACAATGTTAATAAAACGACAATAGTTTCTATGAAATGCTTCTTTTAAACGAGGTTTTCGAAATAGGATATGCAGAGATTCAAGTCTAGAATCAGAGAGGCTTTTGTCGATAACCATCACAAGATACGTAAATTCCGAGTTTAAATCTATCATAAAAGCAAGAGTATATAACTTCAAAAAGCATATCTTTCCTTATCTCGAGGAACGGTTGTACAAAATGAAAGTAGTCTGTTTTTAATCAGTTGTTATCATCTTAAGTAAAGTTAATGATATATTACATTTTCTGAAAAAATCCAGTTCTGATAAAATTAGTACTAAAATATACAAAAATTGAAGTTTGTCCTTCACAACATGTTAGTTTTCTTAGAAGTGAAGCTAGGTTCCTGATTGAGCATTATTTTGACCCAGCATAGTATGTTTGTAAGCTTTTTTTTTTAAGTTTAGGAATACAGTTTTGGCAGAAATCGACTCACCTTGCATTGGTTGTCTGGAATGTTAAAAGTATTTAACACTGATAAATGAATTTAGAGAGTTTTGTCCTTAGGAATTGAACTCTTAGTACATATATATGCAAATGTGTGCAGGGTGTTTATTCCATGAGATTTGGAATTATTTGTTTTTAAATAAAATGTTTGATTTCCATCATCAAAAGGATGCGATCTGTAAATAGTTCGGAAATACAGCAAAACTCGTTTAGTAAGAACACGGATATAACGAATTTAGAGATATAGCGAGGTCATCTTGGATCCCCAGCTATATGAATTTAATGAATTTCTTATACGATTATAACGAATTACAGATATAACCAAATTTGCTGTAATTACAAAGTTATCATAATGGATGTAAAGGAGATTTTAGGAGATTAAAACTAGTAGCGTAACTCGGTGAGAAGACAGTAACAAAGCCATCAATTTTCAAAATGGAAATATTTGAAAAAAAAATTGTATAAAGAATGTGTTTTATGTAAAATGATTTAAAACAACATTCACGAAAAAGCAAAATGTACCAATGCAAATATAAAAATATTCCTCTGGTCATTCAATTTTTTTTAATATAAGTAAAAAAAAATCAAAATATTCTTTATTTTGCAGATCCCTATTATCATACTGACAACTTACCATCTACGTATCCTCCCTTTATAGAAAACCTTAAGAAGATGACATCAAAAGATAGGAATCATACGCAAAAATCAACAAAAATGAAAGTGTTGACGGCCATAATTAGTTCGGGCTCTGTTTTTATTGTCACCTTACTGATAGTCTTAATAATTCAGGTTGTTAGATTTTTTAAACATCGGAAAATGATTGTGAATATGAGACAAATCAACAACTTTTCTTTGGATGGACAGACGGTGCCTGTATACGAGCAAATCAACGAATCACGCATGATTAGAAATATGCAGAGTTTTGAAGTATAGTGTACTTTATACTAGTATTTGTTTATCATTTCAAGGATATACATGTATGTATATACACGACTAGCAAGGATAATATCGTTAAGACTTTATTTCATGGACATTTTTTTTTAATTTTCGAACATATCAAGTGTTCAGAATATTAAATATTTTGTTTAAAAAATGTCTCATTTACAGACCAAATTTATGTAATTGAAGTAAAGAATTGATTTCCGCTAAAGCAGACTTTGAATATACAATGCTAGAATCAAAATATGGATAACGATCGGATGTACTGAATGACGATTATCAAATACATGTTCTTAAAGCCTTGCAGAAATGTTTCAAGGAAAGGGATATATTTTTCAATGATTTTAAGATCGATAATATCACCTTTTAAATCATATCACAAGTAGAATTATGTATAATTATCATGAAAAGGAAAAAAATCAGTACCAAGATGTGTGAGAAATAGTTTTAAAATATTGCATTCAAAATTTCCTTCAAAAAATTACATGAATACTAGAATTATTCATTAAACATGAGGCGATAATCTCTAAATTATGAAATGCGGAAGTTAAGCGATCTGCTGATTATATTTTGTCTGGAACGAACACTTAATATAAGTGACTTGAAATTCAAATTTTTAATTATTTCTTAGTGGTCATCGAAATCAAATGTTTATTTTTCTTCTGTACTTATCTAATAAGTTTTTAAAGAGTGAAATTCTTCGCAATTGGCAAACATGTCACCAAAATTTAAATATGGCTTGATGAAATGCATAATTACATATGTAATGATTAGATTAGTCAAAATCTATAGAAATTAGAAACTTTTTTTCTTTGGATTACTTTTGTGTTTAATACATTGATTAAGATAATAAGGTGCAATTTTGAGGTACTTGCTGACATTCTCAAATTTCTCTTACTCTTCTGTATCTACTGTAAATGTTAATTATGAGTTGAATCATTATTTTTTGAAAAGTACGTGTAAAGTCTCATAACTGCAACGGTGTGTGCAAACAAATTGAGTAACAGACATACATATTTTACTCCTTGTCTTGACTGTAAAATTGATTTATGTTTCAAAATCCTATATTACCTTACTGGTAGGTTACAAGTACATGTAATGGAGGAGCCATTGCAATAGCTTCTGCTCTATGTTAGCGTGACTTTTGATTTCGCTACACACTTTGTACTTCTCCGGCGTTCAACCTTTGTTATTGCAAAATTGAATGCATTTTTTTAAACCTTTTGACACCCTTTCCGTGTTTTGGTATGGTACTTTCCAGAAAGGTGAAAGACGAAATACATTTCGAACATTAAACTTGATGATAAAACGGGGTATGTGGTATTTGCTTAATACATGTACTAGAAATATGTATCAAAAATATTGAATTTGTTTGGCTACACATGCCTAAAGTTAATATTAGATATAATCGTATACATTGACCCTGTTTAACTATTATACATGTCCAAATTCATACTTAATTACTTAAAACAAGGAGGGATCTATAATACCATTTTAGTGAATTTCTAATTTAGGCCAAATGAGTCGAGTCTCGGTGAAATGGATTTAAGAGGAATAATGAGAACACCTTTAAAACATATTTGTTAAAAGCATAAAAAATAAAGGAAATAAAGGTGTTATGATCGTCTGCCCAGACATTCACTATAAATACTAATTAAATCTTAGAAGTGGATTTTCATCAATAACAAAATAGAAGTTCATTTAAAAATAGCAGGAAGTATGAGGCATTTGATATTTATTTTATTTAAGAAATGGATTTTATGTCTAACTATACTATAATGAAGCTATACATATTGAATGCATATAGATAGACAAGGACATAAAATTGAAAATTAAATAAGCTAATTGAAATATATGAAATATTTTGTGACAGGTAAATAGAAGAAATATTTGTGAAATATAAATATTATATTTTAGTTACAAAACATAAAAAAGCTTAGTCTTTAAAGTCAAATTTAACATTTCTATACGTGCATGTAACAAAAACTGCAAAAACTGCATCAGTAAGGAAAATGATTTTTTCTAAATCCCAAAAATACGATCTATATACATGTATGACACATGACACAATTACTTAATTTCTTTAATTAAAAAAATGTATCCAGTTGATATTGGGTGCAATATGTAAAAAAAAGATATTCACAATGATAGCTATGATTGATATTTTCGGACAATATATAAGCATATGGATTAGCATCTGGGGACAGAACTTTGATCTGTGTGCTATTTCCTGTACTCAATCGATCAATTTTTGATTTAGTTCGATAAATGAAAACGGAAATATACGATGCACAGAAAAATAAATGACATGGATGAATTTAACAATAAATTTTTCTTTTGCTGGAATATCACGATACATGTATATATACAAGAACATGCTATACATGTACATATGAACACTTTCTAAAACCAGTACCAAACAAGCTGCTGTCAAACAAGAAGTGAAAGAAGAATAGTAATTGTCTCGTTTAAAGTCACTCCTTCTCATATGTTATGGTCAATACAGTGAGCATATCAGCAAATATTCACATTTCCAATGTCTTTGTCCGACATAAAATTTCAAATACAATATAATAAATGCACTTTTAATTATTTCTACTTAAATATACTGGTTCATCAATAGGCGCGGTTAAAAAAAATCATGTGTGGGGTGGAATAAATAGAAACAGGAAGCGAGACTTCGAGATTTATATCACGTGGATTGGAGGAATCAAGAGCATAGTAAGTATGAGGAATAACTGTCAGATTTTATATATCTCATGACGATGATCTATCGATTGGCTTTCAGTTATTCCGTGATTTATCATTATACTGTAGAGGGAATGCTGTGTGGAAACGCACTTTTATAAATTACGCACTTTGAAATTTTTTTTCAAAGTGCGTTAAAATTGGAACAAAATTAACGCACTTTGAAAAAAATTTTCAAAGTGCGTTAAATTTGGGACCATCTCAACACACTTTGAAAAAATTTTTCAAAGTGCATTAAGAGTTTACATCAATATATTTTTACCATGGAGACACTTAACGCACTTTGAAAAAGATATGTAAAAAAAATTCTGAATTTAAATTTTAGTAATAGAAAGCATTGATTTTTATTTATCTATCGAAAAGCTTATATTTCCGTTGAGAAGAGCAGAAGACGGGAAAAAGATCTCTCAGCCCAACTTTTTACCTTTCCATTATATAACCGTCGGTAACAAATAAAACGGGGGAGAGGAGTAATAAACCCAATTGAAAGAAGGGTGAGCCGCATTTTCAATGCCAATACAATATATATCTTTTACCAAAATAAGGAGGGGGGGGGGGTCAGCCCCCCTCCCCTTGTCCGGCCTTCGCCCGGTTTCGATGCCTATTCTTTTCCCTTAACATGTATATAATTATGTATTTACGGTACATAACTGATATGGCGTTGAAAATTTCAATAAATTAGTTAACTTTAAACAGTTGAGAACTAGATTTTTTTAAGTACAGTAAAACGTATAAGAGAGAAAGAATTTTCATTGTTTTGAAAAATCAAATTGCCCCCTTTTTTGAAAAATCTTAAGAAAAATGCGATGCTTTAAGTCGTTTACATCTACAGTCAATTACATCTCTAATTCTAAATAAAAAGAAATGACTCGAAATAATGATATTAAACAATCATCTCTTTATTTTTTTTCTAAAAGACCCATTTCCCATTAAAACATTTATCAAAACCTAAAATATTTAATACGGCAATATCTCATGTCCTGAAGTGACCTTATCATAAAATATTTAGCCAAC
This sequence comes from Saccostrea cuccullata, assembly GCF_032062105.1. Classification (NCBI taxonomy): domain Eukaryota; kingdom Metazoa; phylum Mollusca; class Bivalvia; order Ostreida; family Ostreidae; genus Saccostrea; species Saccostrea cuccullata. Next base: position 125,035 of record NW_026918886.1, on the reverse strand, counting down.
CAGGATGAATTATTTATCATTATTTGTAAGAATACTGGTCAAGCTTTACAAGTTTTTCGAAGTGCGTTAATATGGTCGGTATCAACGCACTATGAAAAAAAAATTTCAAAGTGCGTTAGCTTGGTCCCAAATTTAACACACTTTGAAATTTTTTTTTCAAAGTGCGTAATTTTTCAAAGTGAGTTGTAACAATGTTGACTCATTTTTTTATCATAATTTTTAAACTATTATTTATATACTGTATTCCCTATGGATCTCTCCAGTCAATCAGAAAGTATCTCAAGAAAATATTTGTCTCGAACAAAAATATCCGAATGGTCACCAAAACCATTAATATTTTGAGAAAATTTTTTTTTTTAGAAATTTTCTTCTCAATAACAGCAAATCCATAGTATAGGTCATATTTATATGGAAGCACCTTCAGGTAGTGTAGATTTAAGTTTGTTTAAATCAAGACCCCCAGGTGTAGGGCAGGACCCTAATGGAAAATCAAAATTTTGCATAGAAATACGAGGGGTTATCAAAAACTGAGGCTATAAAATTAGTACTATGTTATCTGAGCTTACAAAATTTATAAGATACATGAAAAAACAAAAAAAAAAAAAAAATATGTTTAAAATTTTATCTTGATACCTTCATTATTCCCCAAATTATCATTAAACAAAAACGACATTATATGATCACCCGGCATGGTCGCATCCGACGACGTCATTATTTTTCATTGTCCGCTTCTTGTACCTCGTACACTTATTTTGATGAGATTCCCCAGTGCTGAGTAAGGACTTCGACCCGTCTTGTTTTTAATGACTTTACAACGTATTGAACAGCTTTCAATGCATATATTATTGCAAATGTATTGATGCATTGGGAGAGATCATCGCTTGATTGTGCCAACATATTTTTTGGATTTCAAAATAGTTAAAACACATGATCAACGTCATTATTTGACCTGATAGATTTTTCAAACCTTGATTACATATCGACATTAACTTTGCATACCTTTTCTCTCTGAATCTATTTTGGCATTAAAAAACAACTAATCTGGATGCAAACTAAATTCTTTTCCTAGACCAGTTTTTTAAGGCAATATATACTTGGATATATACTTGGATACTCCATGTAAAATTTATGATATAATTTCATAGAACTTGCAGAATAATGTAAAAATTCCATAATTTTGGAACAATAATGTCCAAACACATACCTGAAATAACAGGATGTTTGGATGTCAAATGTTAATATCAAATAGTATATTTTAGTTACACTTTGGTGGAAAAAACGTCGTTTTCGTGGTTGCGCCACCTGGACATTCCATTGCTTTCAAAAAATTGAATAATTTATTGAATAATTAAATTCGTGATTTGTGGTTTATTCTATAGATAGAAAAGATGATGAAAAGTAAATATTATAAAATTCATCGATGTACCTAAAGTGGTTTTAATTCTATGGCGCCAGTCCACCAACTTTTTGATAACCCTCGTATATAGTTAAAATCTTTAAAAATCTTCTTGTTAAAAAACAGCAAAGCCATAATTGGTAATATCTATATATGGAAGCATACCCAGGTAGTGTAGATTCTGCAGCGTTCCCCATTGTGTAATTTTACTGTTTAACGCGAGGAACTAAATTTTGCAACTGAATCAATATTCAATATAATAACCAAAGAATACATGCACACACTTAAAAATAATAAAATCAATAATTCGTTACGAAAATGGTTATGGTCGTGCATATTGATAAAAATAAAAGAGGAGTCTGCCCACTAGTCCGAAGGTTCACAAGTCCGACGGCCCACTAGTCCGAAAACTCAATATAGTGTAGCGACTTAGATCAACATTTCAGCAAAGCAGTTCACATGAAATTTGGAACAAATGTTTATCTGATACTACTTAATTTAAAAAGGTCGTTGGTCACCGCAATTTTTGCTATTTTCAAGATAGCTGACACTTAAACAAAATTGCGGCATTTTCATGCAGTATGGCCTCACATACAGTCATTTAAAACCAAAGGATCACTTCATTATAAATAGGGATCTGACCAATAGGACCGGGCTTGGTTTATTCCTCTACAAAAAACTTGTCGATTTCCATTCTGATTAATGACATTAGGCTGATTACATAAAACAATTTGTTTTTCCTAAATCTTTATTTCAGTGAGTAGACGTAGGAGGAACCCTTTCATTGATTTCCTGAGTTTGTTATCTCAAAATGTAATAATTGATATTTGTCTTTACTTCTGCATAAAGGTAATGTCTACTGTCTCGAAAATTACATTCCTTATATGTCTAGGCTATTTATCTGTAGAGATATTAAAACATGTCCTTAATGTGTGCAAATTATATAGGCCTTAATGAAATCCAAGGGAGTGCATTTACTGAAATATGAAGCCAAAATCAATGTGATTAAATTCTGAAGAATATATACAATTGAAATTCATCGCAGCTAAATGTTGCCAAGAAACCCTCTATTGAGTAACACATAGTGAGTTATTCTTGTCCTCGGAGAAAGTGTGCTTATTGAGGTTCGTTCCGCCTGACTGACAACTGTACATTGGATTTTTACGATTTGATATCTCTTTAGTGTTTCTTATATCAAGAATGGACATGCATAAGGGATTAGATAATCGAAGAAAAAATACACAAGACTATAAACAAAATTAAAATAGTCTCTGAAAAAGCGAAATTTAAAACTTTAAAAGTGTTGTACCAGATGGATTTGAACCCCCGCCTTTAAAAAGAAAGTATCCAAGTTGTAAAAGTCAGCACTTATATCAACTGAGCTAGTCTATCTTTAAGAATAACTGGCATAAATTTAAAGCAGATTATGAAAATCAGGTTTCCTTATTTTGTGTAGGTTTTTTGTGAATTTCGACCCCAGGGCAGGGGTGCCCCTAAAAAAATCTTATCTTAAATTATTCCTTACATCCTAACCTATCAAAATATTATAACTTTATTTAGGGGCAGATCAGCCCTGATGGACTTCAAGGCCAAATATCATGCAAAAATCAACGTTTTGACGGACAAAATGTTGTTTCGGTCAACTTTGGAGGTTTATTGTAAAGTTGTAAATAATAAATTTTAGGTATAAAATACAAATTTGAAAAATTTAGACGTATATACGGTAGAAAACAACAAATAAAAATTGATTTGTAAATGTCACTTTTTCCTTGAAATTGTTCTCGCCTAAAGGTCAATTCTTTTGTTAAAGTGAATACATCCTTAATCATACTTTGGTCGTTTAAAGATATCTTTGACGTTTAACTAGACTATACATAAATCATATTTCAACTTGATTTCTATAAATAAAGACAGAATGATTTTCTCATTACGCATTATATCGTTCCCTATTGAAGAATTTACATATACACCGAATTAAACGTATCACCACAGTAGCGAGAAGCCTTTTTAAAAACTTGTGGAAGAAATCTTGCAAAAGCATTGCAAGCGTTCCCTCACTATCCAGTGGGCATGGATACCATGTGAAATTTTATATTTGAAAATCCTCAATAAGTATAACACTTCTTCAAGGCACGTTAAATCTCATTAAATGAAATAATACTTCAGGGAACGTAAAATCTCGTTGAGTGAAATATTTTATAAAACAACGTTTAATCTTAATGATTGAAATAAACCTTCAAGGAACGTTATACAAAAGGTAACCAATCAATTTTGTATTTGTGACAGAAAACAACAGGTAATCATTCGCTATCCACATGCCATGGATAAATTGGAGGCAGCACCATCCTTTTTGTATTCAAGGCAAACGCCTTTGTGGCTTGTAACCAACCTTTATTTGTTCTTGCCAAAAGATACAATAAGAATGACCAAAAATTTATGGTGAAGATTTGCTGTTTTTTTTTTTTTTTTTTTTTTTTTTTTTGTTTGATGGGTTTCATATATTGAAATGGCAGCTTTCAAACTGTTTGGTGTTTTGTTGAAAGGAGGCAGCTGGATTACAACATTAACTCAAGCACACATAAGTTGCATATTCTGGAACCGCTGAGTCTTTCTTAACAGTTTCTAATTTTGCTTAAACAAGGCAAGATCATCAGATTTCTGCCTGCTGTCTGTATAACTTGATAAAAAGGCATAAAAAATGCAAAGGAACTCTATAATTGCGATGAAATTGAAATAGATTACCTATTTTTACCTGGAGTTCAGAACAATATAAAAAAGATTTTACAATTTAAATTTTGGCCAAAAATTCTTTTGGAACTTGTAATGTCTTCTCTATTGTAAGGTCTTGCAGGTTATCAGATTTCAGGCTCTACAAAGAATCTTTATCATATCTGATTCCATATCCTTGTCCCTTGTTCACATCAGTTATGCTCGATGGCTACCATTTCACTTTCAGGTGCAAACAAAACACCCAGACATATACTTAGAATTTGAACAAGGAATCCTAACCTTTAGAAAGACTAATAGTTAGTTTTCACAAACATTGCCATTGGTCAAGCCCATAAGCAGAACAATGCTAAATTGTAAAAGGTGATGATTAATTGAAGATCCAGCTGCATTAATGTGCTGGGTGATAGCTTGGCCAGAAATCAGCACACTTACAGATGCACTGAAGAGTTAACATGAATATGTGGATATGTTCACAAGGAGAAGAAAAACATCACGAAGAAACCCATGCCGCTTAGAAAGTTTTTTTTTTTTTTGAAATGTTTTTGGAAATGTGAAATCCATTTGAATAAGAGTCGTTGGATCTTTAAAGTTGTTGTCGAAACTGAAATTGCAGATGAAAAATTGAAAATAGGAGACGTTGGGAAAAAAACAAGACTGGGAATTCCTTTTAGGAATATTTTAGGAATATGTGAAGGTGATTATTCATATTTTATATGTCAGAAAAATACATTTCGCCTATTAAATCCCATACACTGATTCTTTAAAGTCAAAGTTGGCAAATTATGAAGATGACTGGAGCCGTTTTTCGAGGTTTTTTAAAAAAAAATTCTGTCAGAGTAGGCAGTGCGATCTACAAGATTTTTCGTGAAAACCAGGAACATCTCCTCTATTTCACAAAATAGTTTGTTAAATCTCAATTGATGCCTATTTTTGGAAGCAGATCAAGAGTTGCCAGATAATGTACTTACAGCTGATTCACTGGTAATTGACAGCGCGTCATTTGTCATCGTTCCTTCATGCCTAAGTCCAGCGAGTGTTTCGGAGATAATTGATTATGCAAGGTGAAGCCCTGATTAAATGTTCTAGATACTTCTTAGAATTGAAAGACGGTAAAATTGTTTCATCAATTATGTTTCAGATAGAGAGAATGTATATGTTTCGATTTTCTAATTATCACAAATCTTACTGTGTCGACAAAAGTTTTACTGTGTCGCACGCATAAAATTTGAATTGTTACTATGTAGGAGAAAAATTTACTGTGTTAGGACCAACATAGTACAAGAGTTCATTGAGAACCTTAATTCAAGTTTGTTCAAATCATGACCCCCAGGGGTAGGGCGGGGCCACAATGGACGATCAAATTTTTACATACGAATATATAAGGATTTTTTTTTAAATTTCTCAAGAACAGCAAAGCCATAGTTGGTCATATCTATATATGAGAGCATCTTCAGAAAGTGTACATTAAATATGTTCAGATCATAACCCCCAGGGGTCAAAGTTTTATGTAGATGTAAAAACTGTGGTAAAAAGTCCAATTTTGAAAGTTTTTTGTGATGCTCTGCTTCATACATGTAAAGACTAGTTGAATAAAAAAAATCTTGGTTTTCATACTTATACTCTTTAAAAATTCTACTTGACAACGTACCGGTACCTTCATTTATGAAAGGAGATTTATTCACACCATTTTATTGCAGTTCAAATGGGGGGGGGGAGGGGGGGTCATATACATAGATTACTTAATGTATCTGTTGAATCTCATATGAAATTCATCGCAAATGAAGTTGTTAAAATGCATAAATTCACGTACGAATTAATAATAAAATAAAAATTTCACATGAAGTTTTTTTCAATTGTTCTATTAAAAAATACATGATTTATGTTGCAACATTTCAATCCATAACATTATTAACTAAATAAAAAGCGTCTATACTCATGTTAGATCTTTCTTCATAGTTCATTCTTTCTACGCACATCTTTCATTTATAGGGTTCTTAATTATTATTCCTCGTCAAAATTTAAACTTATAGGCATTATAAAAATCTATTTCTTTGTCATTTTTTATTTGAACTCTTTATTTGAATCTTTTTTATTAAATGTTTTTTCCCATGGAAAGTTTTCTTTTCTGAAGTAAATCAACATCAAAAAATTGACAAAAAAGAGAAACCTGTTGAAATATTTTTGAAATTGCATACTAGTAATGAAATACAATGTTACCATCTCCAATAAGATGGCATTTGCATCTATATATGCGTGTAACTTTGACGAGGAATGATAAAATGCCAAATTGACTGCTGTTAGCACTTGTCAAGAAATGCAGAGAACGTGTGTGATAATGGTTCATACAAAAATAACTCATACAAAAATAACTCTTCGAGCGGAAATACAAATAAAACACATCTGATAAGGAAGATGAAAGCGTTATCCACATTCAAAATGCATTTTTGATGAAATGGCACAAAGAGACTATTGTCTATGGCTTTGTATTTTCATTAATCCTACAATTTTTTGTTCCAGTGAAGGTACTACAAAATATACATATAGCTGCAAAGAAATGTAAGTGTTGTTCTTTTAGTAACAACTATTAAATTTTTGAACGTTATTATAGTAGAATTTTATTTTCAAGAGAAGACATTCATAAATATCTGGTGCTACTATAAATGATTAAAAACAATTACTCACAACTCCTCTTCTTACCCAGTGAATAAATGATGAATGTTGTAACGAAGAAAGAAGATCTAACATGAGTGTAGACGTTGTTTTAAGTCGTGTAAGGGAGCCGATTGAGAGTTTTTCATTTTATGTCGAAAGAAAAAAAAAGAACTCTACGCAAGTGAGTAAAGGCTACGTGTGGAAGATTCTATGCTAAAAATCTAAGTTTAACCCACAATAGCTACATGTATACCTTCCACGCAGAAAAACTTAAGACTTCCTTTCTAAAACATTCTTAATACCCACGATATGCGATAGCCAGTTTACACTATGACGTCATTTTATGTGTGATCGACCCTTACTACACAAGTGAATAGGAAATATCAACAAAATCGCTTCGGGAAAAGGGCATACCTTACTTTCTTTTTTTACAGAAACAAACTATAAATAGACGCAGGATATTCCAAGGATTCAAGATATCGCTGTACAAATATCGACATTGCAATTGTTTAGTTAATACAATTTCTAGAAATTCAGTTGAAACAGGGTAAAAATTCACAGTCCAGTGTAAGTTTCCTTCAATTTTTATCAATTGAGAAAGTGCATAGGATTTGTGCATTAATTTTAGTAATCTTCAGAATATTGTCTTTGATATTACACATTATTTGTTATACATTAGATAAAGTATGCCCTTGCGTCGACGTTCTTATTTTGAGATGTGTTATATGCTTGAATGGGAAAGAAAAATGACATCATAATATGACGTCATAATGTGTACTAGCTATAGTATGCTATGGGCACTAAGTATGAATAAGCAAATAAATTTGAACTTTCTTTGTGTATAGATTATATGATTTATGCATTTTTATTAGCTCATTTGCATAGAAATCCCCATATTTAGACTTAACCTCCTTGCGTTATTCTATAACATATGTAACTTACATTGACCCCAGTGTATAGAACACGTTTAGGGAAAATCTACCCCAGGTATTTTAAGGAACCGTCTCAATATACAATTGCATTTACAGTGGACCTTTAGATATCAGGACGCCAGATATCCTGACTCTTCAGATTCAGGACGATTTTTCATGGTAACGGAATTTTTAAAACTGTTTTCTTTCGATTTTCCGGAATTCAGCGTTTCGAATCCGGACGGTCATTTCACTACAGGATTAATTTTTATGGTATATTTCGATATAGATACATGTAGATAACTTTCATATGACAAATTTGAATAATTTTGATATCCCGAAGAACCAAAATGAATTTGAACTACCATATACGAATATCTACTGGATTCCGAAATAACATAATAATTTCAAACAAAGATACATCACGGGTTCAATTAAATGTTCAACCAAGCCTCTTTCTTTACTCCTCACTAATATATTGACAGTAGGGAAGGAAACATTTTGTATATAAATATTAAAAAATCTGCGTAAAAAAAAAAATAAATAAATAAAAAAAAAAAAAAAAAACTGGCTTTGGCCTTCAATTCGACATTAAGATATACGAGGGTTGTTAGAAACTCTCCAGATAAAAACCTCATCATTTTCCAATAAATATACAAAGATTTGATGTTTTCAGGTGATATTTAAAAAAAAAATATACAGCTATATTGTTTTGCTAAAACATGCCTCACGGAGCACGCTACTTTTTCGAACGTTTATATTACATAGACTTTTTAATGAAATTAAAATATGCACAGCTGTAGCGCAAAAATAACGTTGAAATTTTACCTGCCGCTACAGTATGCATGAAACGTCACTTGGTGAAATTATGAATTGAATTGGATGGTATACGAATGTTTTATACCCATTTATACATATTAATCAACACGTAATATGAAAGCCAAGCATGGGAACGTCATTGAAAGTCATGGAGCATCGAGCTACTAAAATGTATGTGTGTACATAGAAAAATGGCAAAAAATAAACTAGAATGCTGCTAGACATTGTGTACAAATAAAATAGACAATTATATTCATTTGATAGTAGATTTAACAGAATGGAAGGATTAACATTGTGCATTATCACTTCCATGCAATACATCAGTAACCCAACTTCTCGCATGGAAGTTGCGTTTCAAGATTTTGCATGGTTTCCAAACCTGATCATATTGAAATCTGCTTGTCACGTCATTAACGCCAAGATGTTGCTCCGTGAATCCTATGATCGCCCTGTAAAATTGTTGTAAATTTTCAAGGTTTTAGTAAATGGACCTGATTTTTTACATACTAATAAACAAAAGACAGAAATTTAATTAGATATAGGTCACATTTCACAGTACACAATAGGTTTTCCGTAAATCAATGTGTCCACGAATCTTTCTAAAAACCCTCGTATTGACGACATATTGTCAATTAAGAATGGACCGTTCACGGTAGCCTAGTGGTAGAGCGTTCGCTTCGTGCTCGGGATCCCCGGGTTCGATTCTCATTCGCGGCGCCGCGTCAAACCTAAGACGTAAAAATAGCTAGTGACTGTTCCTTCGTTAAGCGCTCGGAATTGGAAGTGAAAGTCAAGGTCTTTCGGATATGACCTTAAAAACGTAGGTCCCGTGTCACATAGGCATTGGCACGATAAAGAACCCTCACTGCTCAATGGCCCTGAGTGCCGAGTATAGGTCTAAATTTGAAGCCCTTCACCAGCATACGGTGACGTCTCCATATGAGTGAAAAATTCTCGAGAGGGACGTTAAACAATATAAAATCAATCAATCAATTAAGAATGATAATGTCCATTCCTATATCGATACGCTATATCCTAGTGAGGTTGCTATAAAAGAAAATACCACGGAGTCTTACACATCTGTTTCATACTTTGGTATTTTACTTGAAAAAGACATTAAGGATAAGCTTACCACCAACACTATGATAAACGTGATGACTTTAACTTTTTTATCGTCAGTTTTTTCTTATTTATGAAGCGATATACCTTCATCACCTGCATACAGAGTTTTTGTATCCCAGTTGATTTGATACACAAGAGCATGCTCTACGTATGAATAATTTCTATAAGGACGTAAACTATTGACAAATAAGTTGATGAAACATGAATGTCAGCGGTTTAGTTTAAAGTCATAATTTCGTAAGTTCTTTGGTGGATACAATAACCATTTTAACAAATGCAATTTATCATTGATAGTCCATTATCTATACACTGAATCAATGCAGGATTTTTCCGTTATTTCCCAATCATGACAAAGAGAACACGGCGGGTGTGATCTGGTCCAAAACCTGATGTTTTGGAGGTCCGTTTTTGCTTTGCTCCTACTTTGTAATTTTTTATGGACTTTGATATTGAAGACTGTTTGTTGTTCATATATCCAAGGGTTTTCCGTGAGCTTTTTACTCGGTTGCGTCCGACATAGTCACAATTCAAATTTTATGCGTGCGACACAGAACAAATTTTGCCGACATAGTTAGATCTGTGGTAATTATAAACCCCTAACGTAGAAAACCTCTTTAACTGAAACTTGAATCAAACAATTCTACCGTCTTTCAATTCTAAACGGTAGAGCACTTAATTACTTGGGCTTCATCTTGCTTAATCAGTCATCTCAGTTGCAGCTAGGCTATTAATAGGTATAGGTACGCACAAGATTCTGGCTTCTCTAACATGTATTTGATACATATAATCATGGGGAAATAAGTCAATAATTTTTTCATACTCTGCAAAAATATATCTTTTTACTGTTAAAATATAATTGAAGCATAGTTTTGTGTACTGTGTTGCTACTTACAGTCATGACATCGTTTTTATTTATGTGCACTACAATATTTCATCGAATTACAAAATACTTTTGTATTTTATTTTAACTGGTATTGGATGGTACGTTTAATTACGTAAATGTTCTTTTAGTATTTAGGCATTAAACATATTGATATAAAGCAACATTTTTCAATATTGCAAATGGTATGAAAGATCGACTATTTAACTAAAATACTTTGAACGCAAATCAGGTATCCGAACGCTTTTTTAAAAAGTTTATTTAAACCATTTATAATACTTTAATTAACCAAGATTGATTGATTGTATGTTGTTTAAAGTCCCTCTCTAGATTCTTTCACTCATATGGAGGCGCCACCACTTGCAGCTGGAGAGCTGCAAATGTTGTTCTTTATATGGCACTTAGGGCCATTGAGCAGGGAGGGATCTTTTTCGCGCCTGCACCTTGTGCGAGACGCGACCTCAGTGTATACAGTCTCATCCGAAGGACAGGTCTCCAGGTCCAACAGTTGGATTCGAAACTGCGACGAAGGGCTAAATACCTTACTTTGCGACTCTAAAGCAGACGCTCTAACCACTGCATCACGCGGGCTACCACTTTACTATAATGCGCAGAGAAACCCCAGTCGCCTCTTCAGTTATAATTCATAAATTCAAATATTGCAACATGAATTATGCATTTTAAATAGAAACAACAAGACACGTTGATGTTAAAGTTTATTTTATTCAAACATAGTTGTGATATACAACGTTTTAATTTTTCAGATGTTATATTCTATTGCTTTATGGACTTAAAATCAATTGTGTTCTAATTTTATACCACCTCTACGAAGTTGAGATAAGCTTTCGCAATGCTCCCGACGTTGGCGTTGGTATCGGCGTCTAAGTTGCATTTGAATGAGCAAATCCATTCCCAAGTACCGAAAACCTCTACCTGGCTAGTCATGCATGATTGATGCATCTAAGGATGGACACTAACATTATTGCTTCGGATTCTGGATCGTACCTTCATTTAACAGATGGGTGATTAGTTTGTTTTGGAAGAGGTCCATTTCCAAGTAACTCTAAACCTTAACTGGACCAAACTTGCACGGATGATGCATCTAGGGATGGACCCTAACAGAATTGCTTTGAATGCTAGATCCGACCTACATTTTCCAGATGAGTGACCAGGTATTTGAGCAGGTACATCTCAAAGTAGCTATCAGCCTTACTTGGCCCTTACTTTCATGTAGGATACCTCTTGGGATTGAAACAACAAGACTTGATTCGGATGCTGGATCTGACATGAATTTTCTAAATGAGTGAAAAGGTTAAAGTTTTTGGAACATGTCCATTCCAAAGTAGCTCTAAGCCCTATCTATATCAAACTTGCATGGACAATGCATCAAGGAAAGAACACTAACAGACTTGCTTCAAATGCTGGATCTGACCTACATTTCCCAGATGAGTTTCCAGGGTAATGTAATTAGAGAAGCTTAGTAATTTTATGGCCTGTATGATTTAACTTGCTTCGGAAGAACGAAATGAAAAACAGTTTCTTGATTAGTGAACAAATTAAAGATGTTGGAAAAGGTTAATTCCCAAAAAACTATAAAACCCACTTAAACAGAACTTGCGTGAATATTTTAGTCAGGATGTTTATTAAGAGAGATGATGTGAGATTTACATTATTTAAACTGATTACATTCGTCGAGGTGAGCTTAGTAATCTTTGATTACCTGTGTTTTTATGAAACATGATTGTATTTTCAATTGATTTGTCAATTTTGTTATCCATTTCTTTTATAATCAAGGAAAATCAAAATATCTGGTTTTTATAATACGCTATCTGTACATAAATCGGGCGAGTACATGGGCATTACGTTTACCTTTAAGAAATATTAACGTTATATTGCAATTGACTTTTTCGTTTTTAAAAGTCAAACATATCTACGTCAATACTTCTCTGTTCTGATTTTGTTTTAAATTGAAATGCCTTTTTAATTTTTTTATTTTTTGCTCTTTTATTCTTTTCTCTTTCAAATATAAGTTCGCTTACGAGTTATTGGAAACAAGAACTAAACTAAAATTTTGAAAGAGATATTTTATATGAATTGCCGATAATTCACCATGGAAATGATGCAAACAAACATACTAATTAATCTATATAGAACGGCTTTGATTGAACATTATACATTTATTGCATGATAGTGAGGGAAATATTAAGACTTATTCAGCCAAGAAAAATCATATTCCCCGAGGGTTTCGCCCGAGGGGAATATGATATTTGTTGGCTGAATAAGTCTTCATGTTTCCCGAACATTCATGCAGTGAATTGTTTATTATACCGAAACAAGCGAAACCTTGTAAATAAACATCAACTTTCAAATTCGGCACCGCTCTCAAATTCACATTATTTTTTTACGTAAAGTTACTATTAATAAAACCCTTTGGTCAACACATTATCATCAGTTTTGTGACGTAAACCAGGCTATTGTGACGTCTACTTCTCTCGGGAGTTTTCGTTCAACGAACGAGAACTACATTGCGGGAAAATACACTAGGTGTTCTGAAGAGGTGGAATATGATGAAAAGCATGCCGACGGCCGGGAAATATGAAGTTTTACGGCCCGATCACGTAATAACCTAGAACCAGTCATATAACACGTTGTGTAGAATATTTATAATGAGGTATAATAATAGGCAATATATATTCTTCTGAAAGCATTTTTTTCACAATGTTTTTTTTAAAACAAACATTTGATTTTCAGTACTGTTTTAGGGTTATTTTATTTTAAATTTAAACATTGTCTTCTTTGCAGATTGGAAGGCATAAGTAGGTGTTGTTCGGATTATTTCTGGGTATTCAGCATTAACACTTGTGTTAGTAAGTACATGCATGTTTTCCTGATACATATAAATGTACTTACACATTAGCAAATAAGTCTTCCTTTTCAGTGAGTTCTTGGAGTATTTCGCTTCTTTATGTTTTTTTTTTTTTTGTTTCCCCCCCCCCCCCAAAAAAAAACAAGTTTTTAAAACCATGTGAGAATGAACGGAAACAATACTAAGACATGAAACTCAAACCTACTGGCATACGCTATCCTTTTTTGTTTAAAAAGACAAATGTTTAAACTTCGAATATGAAGTCTTAATTAAAGTAATGTATATGTTTCATAAATAATATACATGTAGAAGGCAAAACTGTCGTCGAACTTGATACTGTAATAACCTGTTTAATTTTTTTGTATTTCTATACACAAAGAAACATTAAGACTGTAGTGACATATATGCCGAAGTCTTGTTACTATTACAGAGTGCCATGCAGGATATCAGGGTATTAACTGTTCCGACGCATGTATAAGAGGATTCTACGGAGAGGAGTGTGATAATCAATGTCCTATACAATGTTATGATAGCTGTCATCATATCACAGGGAAATGCCTAGCTCCTACAGGGGGTATAGAAATACGCTCATTTACAAAGTCCCTGTTAATAATGTATGAGTTAAAATACCACAATTGTTATAGCGATGCTTTCAAGATCAAAGGAAAAAGTTTATTTTTTATTCTTCTTTTTTTAATTTAAAAATGATGCAGAGCATCAATGTATTTAAAACATTTTGTGCTGTCATCATTTGTAAAACATGGTTTAGTATTTCTAATTGCCATGTTCACTGACAGTAACCTGTGGGTAACCAATAAGATTCAACTTATTGAACACGTAATGGTAACACTGAATTGAAAACAATGGCCGATACAGATAGGGGTTAACAGCACTGAAAATGCTTAGTAACAATTTATTATAATCAATTTTCGAAATTATTGGATTCCACACAACATACCTATTGAAGTCGGTATATGTATAAACCATCCATGGTCAAGGAACTCGTCGTCTTTTTATGGAATGAACACACTCTACCTGTATACGATCAAATCAAGACACCGAATCACGTATGATTAGAGATGTATAGTTTTTTGAAGTATAATTACACTTTGAAAAATAAATTTAATACTAGTACAAAGCATAAATCAAAGGTATGATGCTTATTTATATGAATTACAAAAAAGTTTTAGTTTTTTAGAATTTGGATATACAGGTTCTCATATAAATTCTTAAAGCATTTCATGTGTTGAAAAAAAAGTTAAAAATAATTTAGTTAATTTTTTTCTTGTCATTTACAGCCATAATTAACATATCTTAAATGATGTCTGCTTTGAGACTTTTGATAAACAGTGTAAGAATCAAATTGTTGATAAATTATCTACTGTTAAATCTTACATTTCCTGGGTCAAATTTTCTCGTTGAGAGAAAATTAAAACTCTTGGTGTGTGGGGGTTCGATTTCTTGGATTTTAAATTGTTGAGTTTTTATTTATGCCACATCTAACAATTCGTGCTGGACATGAATTTGTTGGTCTCTTTACACCTTGAAAACAGCAAAAGTTAAACGCCCACAAAAATTTGTGATTTCACAGTTACTGTATTACATGTACATGTAAATAAATCTTCGTGGAAATGATTTAATTAAGAGATATATATTTTAATTGATTAAAGATCGTTAATATTTACTTTTCAAAACATTCCACTTGTAGAACTCAGTATCAACATAATGAAAAGGAAACACATTTTTATCGTGATTTCAGGACCAAGATGCTTAAAAATGGCTTTATAATTACATTTTAAATTTCAAAACACTACACATAAGTAATAAAATAATACTTCAAACATAAAGAGATTATCTGCGTTTTTTAATGAAATGAGGAAGCAAAGGGATTGGCTGTTTTTTTTTTCATCTGGAATGAACTCTTCACTTCAATGAGTTTCAAATGATCATCAAAACCATGCTGACTTTTGTTCACTACTAATCTAATAATTTTTTTTATAGTTTGAGAATACTAAATTTATTGCAAAAAATAAACAAAGATTCAAAAATGGTCCGAAGTAATGCAACACTAGACAATTGTGAGTTATAGAAAAAATCCAGATCTTTTCTTTTCTTCGAATTAACCTCAGGAGCAATCACGGAACTTTAATTTATCAGAGGTTGGATCAGGTCCTAAGGAGGAGTGAGCATTCCTTGACGACCGCTCCAAAACAATGTGTACTCCTTGTTACGATTGAGAACTCACTGATAAATTGACTGATAGATTGTATTTGCACACAATACTTACAAAATAATATCCTTGTTTCATTAATTTGTTTGTCAATAATCTACCTCTTTTTAGAAATTGTCCGTACGTAGAGTGTTATATTGCGTCTCGAATCGATTGAGAGATAAAAAAAATTCGGTGAACAAGTGATGAAGGTATATTACTAGGAAGCTGGTGATTATAGATTAAAAGTCATGTTTATTACGTGACTTGGTTTTAAGATTGCCAATAACGCCCTGTTCTGGTAAAATATCAAATATGAAACAGATCTTTCAGATCTGTGGTATATTTTATTTCAAGATCATGGGGATATATTGTATAATTTATCACACCTCAATTGATTTTCCCTATACGAGGGGTAATCAAAAAGTTCGCGAACTAATTGAATAACTTCCATAAAAGAAAGAGTATTTGGTTTCAGCGTTGATTATATTTTAAATAAGTCCTCTCCTATTTTAATGCACATCTGCCACTGTTCTGCTCATGCGCAAATCACGTGAAATAGGCGGTCACATGACCTTCTCCGTAGCGTTCTGTCACAAAAGCTGAAAGATTTTTCTGAGTTTTATATTTCTTTCGATGTAAGTTATTTTTTAAAACAAAAACAGTTTATTTGTCAGAAATGGTCAATTCTCGGCAACAGAATAGGTGGATAAGAATATCCTTTCCAAAAATAAGCATGGCGATCATCAAAACCCAAATCCTCTGTCGTGGGAGAGACGTTTATTCAAGGTGGATAGAGAATATAAGCCTCCTTTTTATTATATCTAATAAGTTAAAAATAACAAGTAAACGATATCTTAGGAATTTAATAACTATATCATTGTCGAAATATTTAACTATTTTTCAATGTGTAAATTGGAGGTCTTGAATAGCAGATTGCAATTGCTTGATTAAAAACACACCTCTTTTCAAACTTGCTTTCACTGGGCAAAATAAGAAGTGTCATTTTTAACCATCTGCTGTCCTTCACTAAAACGAAACATTGATTGAATTTATGGGAAGTCATTTGTCTTAATAAAGTATATGCAAATTATTATACGCTATTTCAAAGGGATTTCTAAAATATGCCATAAATTATGCAGTCGTTTGTTGAACGAGTAGAACCGAGAAAACGGTTTTTCGTCACAATTGACTTATATAGTGACGTCATTTTCACATTGCGACTTCACAGACAAGGAGCAAAACTTTATTCAGCATATGCTATTTATAGACCTTGTGTATGGCTATGTGTGTACCAAATTTTTATCTTATCTGAATTGTGGTATTGTAGATATAGAGATAGTTCGCGAACTTTTGATCACCCCTCGTATATGAATAAGATAGTAAAAAGTGAATAATCTCTAGAAATCCCTGTGAATGGACTTATCCCCGTGTGTTAGTCAAATACGCTAATCACTGCTTCGGAAACTAACTCCTTGGTATCCGTAATTCTCTAGATTTTACTTTTGTATCGGTATAATTTGTTATTAGACTAATCCCTGTGCGTTAACCAAGTGAATCTCAGATAAAAGTCCTGTCCTTTGGGGACTTGAATCTTGTTAACTCCCTCAATGATATATGTAAACTGAATATTAATTGACAATACGTCTTTGATTTATATAGATGCTGAGTTTGAAGGCACAGCAAGTGTTTTTATCTTCTGACGTTAAAAATTTAATATTTTGAAAAAATAAATTAAAAAAAGGTCTGCTAATAACAGGGCTCATACCTTTCGGAATTCAAACAGCTTGTTGGATGACTTGGAGTCCAATAACCATCATTGTCAAGCAAAAACTCTAGTATCTTTTAATATCAACTTCAGAGTATACATATAATTATGTTTGTACATCAGAATTTTGTTAACAAGATAGTTTTATAGATAACAAATGACAAGGTTAGTAAATTTAAGAGTGCATTTTTTTAAAGCAGTTATCCAGGACATAAAAGTCTAGATTTTTATAATAATAGAATGATCAGGTCCTGCAATCAATCATAGAATTTCTATTCCAAACATTAGTTACCGAGAACTTAGATCTCATAACAAATGCTCTCAAATTTCAAGAAGGAAGTATTTATTTTGTACGTTGAAAATCTAATAGAACACTTTTTTAAAAGAAGTATCTTATTTACAGAAACACATTCTAGTGCTGCATTAAACCTAAATATCGGAAATAAACAGAAAGAAAATAAACCGTTACCCATATTTACTCATCAAAATGGGATGTGGAACGGCCAGGTATCAAGTGTCTTTCTATAAGGGTATAAATGAATAATCTGGGTTGAAACATATTTAAGTCTGACTTCAATGACGTGTTGAAAAGAAACATTTTAGAACTCAACAGATACTTGTAAATGTAGCAAAAGATAAGATAACATTTATTTAACAGTTTACATGTAATATATGATTGATTGATTGATTGTATATTGTTTAACGTCCCTCTCGAGAATTGTAATATATGAAGATAACGAACAGTACTCAAACTTTATTAGATAACACAAAATAGCAGCAGCGCAAACCAATAAAGGTGGGATCAAGTTCCATTATATAAAACAGGACTGTTGATATTCTTCTTTCAGCAACTTGTTTGTCAATTATTTTACTCGTTTTACAATTTGATTATTCGTAAAGCATGTTCTCGAGCTGAATCAACTGAGAGAAACTTAGAAACATCGATTGACTAAAGCACCGACTTTTTCCGATGCATAATAATGATTTCATTCATGAATGTTCTAATGACTATAAATGTTGGGGGTTTGAATCCAACTGTGGGATGTAGAGGTCGGTCCTTCGAATGAGAATGTATAAACAGAGGTCCCTTGTCGCAGTAAGTGCTGGCACGAAAACGATCCCTCACTGCTCAATTCGTGTAAGTGCCAAATGTAGGACAAAATTTGCAGCTCTCCGCCGGCAAGTGGTGGTGTCTCCATATGAGTAAAATTTTGTCGAGGGGCACGTTCAACAACATACAACAATTTTTTTTTTTGTAAACGTTAGAATTTGAACAAAAATTGAGGACGGAAATTTGGTCTCTGTGCATTTTGCTGCATTCTACATGTAGCTTTTTTGATCAAATTTAATTAGATACATACGGAAGTGTATGATTTACAGGAAAGAAAAAATATATTCAATTTATGAATCTCATTAAACATTTATCCGTTATTGGAATTTTATGATATACATGTGTATATGTAAGTTACAATGTACAAGAATAAAAATTTCGAATTTAATAATTCATGGAGGGTCTAAGATAATCTAAAATAACAGGAAGAATTCATATGACATCTATAGAACAAACTCATGATCACATTATATAAGATTTTTTAATTCTGCATGTATTTTTTTTCTATTAATATAGAAGTTGAGATGAAGTTTATCATTTCAATAAACCTATTAACGCCAGAAAAGACGTAAATCATTATCTGTTCATATATCTTCGTACGGCATAATAAATCATCATTTCAATTATACTTTTATCTTTACACAAGTTTTTAAACATTTTTGATAAAATCCAAACATTAAAATTGATCTTGGTAAACAATTTTTTACGAAATGTATCATACGAGAAAAAAAACACCCCTCTGGTATCCTGCACAGATGTCAGTGCAAGATACTTCAAATTTTTGTTGATAAACGTGTTTAAGTAGCAATACTTCAATGACAAAATAAAAAATATATATATAATTGAGAATTGTATTGTCTGACCTTTATAATATATCATGACGATTAAAGATTAAATATTATTTTCAGAAAATACAAAATGATATAGCATTTCTAGTATTTCCACAATCAAAACATTAAGCTTTTTATGAGTAATAGTAAATTATTCCCGTTTGAAGACAGACTAAATGCTAGTAATTTTTTTTTATTTCTCCGTATGGAATTTTGATTGCTTGTATCGCTCAAACGAGGATTGAAAATGCAGACAGTTGTTTAATTTCAAATCAGAATGTACTGTTTTAATTTTCTAATGACAAAGACAAATATAATACCCGTTTAACATTCATTCCGACATACATTTTTCAGTAGAACGTAAAATGATAGGTTCCTGTAACAAGAGGTTAAAATGGCGCAAAACTCAGAATGATGACGCAACGTCATAATCAGTTTTACTTGTGACGTCAATAAGCTAACGGTAGGCCCAAAATAGGCCCGCGGCACTTAACGTAGTATTTGAAAATAGGCCCAAAATAGGCCCGCGGCACAAAGAATGTTAATAGGGTAAGGTGGCAAAGGCTCCCCTTTCAAACATTCCACTCTATGTGTACATGTGAGGAACAAAATGCCTAGCCTGTTTTTGATGGTATTAAAGTCAACAGTTATGTGAAAGTTAGAAGCAGGACAATACAACTGCCTTCTTAGTTTAAATCAAACTCAAAATCAAAAACCGATGTTTTGATTTCTTTTTCTGCAAAAATATTTAAGTAAATTCTAGTTTCCTGAAAGAAATAAATCGTAACCTGACAAGAAAACTTGATAAATGTTATGAATACAACTTTCCTGTTGTCAACAAAATCTATTTATGTTCTCTATAGCCATGCAACATATTTTCTTTATATACATGGTTTACATGTATATCTCTCTTGATTCACGTGATGAGGTAATTTGATATTCAATAGTATACAGTTATGGAATGGGTACGAGGGAAAAAGCAAATTAATGGTTCCCCGAGTGAGGAGACTATTTCCCGATGCAGCGAAGCCGCCGAGGGAAATACATGTACATGTAGTTATCTGCCAAGGGGAACCATAAATTTGCTATTTCTCGAGTTCACATTCCATACCTGTTTTATTATACCGAAACAATCATTGGCGATTAATTTTTTTTTTACCAGATATTCCGACATTTAGAAAAAAAAACACCGTAGAGGCATAATTACAAATGCATGCGGTTAAACAGATTGTATGATAAGTAAATAAATGCATCGTGTCCTAAGACAAAAAGTTATTTTTAAAAAGTATTTTCACTGACATTTCGAAAACTTTACGTTGTCTTCATTTTGCTAGAATTCAAGTATGACTTTGACATTGCATGTCGAAATGTTTTGACGTCATAGTTACATTGCTAATAACATGACGTCACAGACTCGAGATTCCTTGAACGCTCTGTCTACTGAACACTTTGATTGGTTTAAATTACTAATTGAATAAATATTCATGAGGGAGTAGTCCCAGGGAGTAGCTCTGATTTTCCAGGGAGTAGTCCTCAGATGAGGGAAATTGTCTCTTCTCGAGGAAATAGACAGTTTTATGATATTAATTTTATATAGAGTAATTACAGTAGAGGTATAATAACATGTTTTACGTGTGAGCCATTTTCAAAACGAGGTTGGTTATTGAAAAGAAACTTGATAATGAAAGGATGTCAATAGCCTCGGTAAACTCATCCTTTCTCAAGTTTTCTGGTTGATACAGGGACATTGTCAGAAAGTATAATCTATCAAAAAAATTAATGCTTAACT
This sequence comes from Saccostrea cuccullata, assembly GCF_032062105.1. Classification (NCBI taxonomy): domain Eukaryota; kingdom Metazoa; phylum Mollusca; class Bivalvia; order Ostreida; family Ostreidae; genus Saccostrea; species Saccostrea cuccullata. Next base: position 103,952 of record NW_026918886.1, on the reverse strand, counting down.
TATATTAACTGTATAACCATTACCTATATATACTTACAAGTTTTTAATGACTACATTTTTTTTATTTGACGATGTTTGGGGATATGTTGGATTGGCATGCATGGATGCTTACTGCTACACGGCACCTTATCCCTCCTCTGACATTTACGGAGTCTTTGTTTGTTCTGCTATGCCTACGCGTAATTCTCCGTGTATCAATTTATAAAGTCCCATCACATTTACATTTTAACGCTGTGGACTGGAATGATTTCGAAAACTATCGACATTCATTGTCATCGCATCCATAGGGTAAGGCTGTCCCTAGTTTTCTTATCCAAAATTCTTCTCGTTCTCTACGGAAAGGTGTACTCAGTGACGGGCTGTTTGTGTGGTGCTAAATCTTTTCAAGATTTTATCTTGCATTGACAAAAGAGAATGATCAGGTAAATTAAAATGTCTGTACATAAGCTGCAGACCCAGATGATTTATTTGAAATCGATGACCTGTTGATGACTATATTTCTTTGAACTTTAAAAACACCATTTATTTTTTTTTTAATGAAGCTGACTTTGCAAGATAGTTCGGTTTAAGTTGTGCTTTTTGTTAGTTCTTTGGTTGTTTATGTTGTGAATGTCCTCTATGCATTGGATGCTTATTACTCCATTACACCTGTTCTCACCTCTGCTGATTAGAGAGGCATGTTTTTCTGCTAGAGATGTGCTATGTTTATATGTTTAGGAAAATGCTTAAATTCTGTACATCATTTTATATTTGACACGGCATTGTTGTATTCCATCTTTCAACCTTAACTTATGGCAGTGTAATTTTATCATTTTAGCCAATAAATCGGATGCCATTTAAAATTCATGTATAGTGCAGCTGTCAGACATCTCTGTTACGCGTGCTAGGCACGCATTTGCATGTTTATTCACACTTTTGGCCTGTCAAGTTGTTTTCTTAAATACACCCTTGAAATTAAGATGATGATATAAGTGATCAGCGAACTTGCATTGATGTAAACAGACTAGCAAAACGCTATCAAATCTTGTTATATCCGTTAAAATACATTGTGAACAATCAAATAATATGTCCATTTGTCCATTGACACCCAGGCCACGAATTCAATGTTGCATATTAATACATGTTCATGTAAATACCCTATCACCAATTTTCCATTTATACATTTAGATTATAATTTCCTTCAACATGAGTCACTGATACAAGATTCACGTTCATATCTTCTCAATTTCCTTCATATCCATTAAATTGCGTAATACGGATAAACTGACAGGCTATTTAATCTCAATGATAGCCCCAAATGAACCCATTTTTTATTTTAAAAAAACATTCATTACAATGTCTTTAGGGAGCAGCAACTATTTTTTTTTTATTTATTTAACATAAAAAAAAATGTCTTAAATTTTGATATATCATTAAAAAATGTCAATTTTTATATAAATTTAAGAAAAAACCCTGGCTGAATTTACTGCTCAATTAATGTTATTCAATGATAAATATAAGTACATGTAGATAAAAGAAAGAATTTTTTTTTCATATTAATTTTGAGAATTTTTTGTTAAGGATATATTTGTTTGGACGAAAAAAAAAACTGTCTGGATAACAGAATTTTTAAAATAGAGTAATTAGATTCAGGATCACATTATTTACTCAGCGTATATTAAATAGAACCTTCACGGGTTTGAAAACATCAAATTTCTTATCACAAAGAAGGGTCACCTACATGTATTAACGTAGATAAAGATGAAACTTGCATTTTTTTAAGAGACGTCTGCTTGATGAAGTTTGATAATGAGAGACAACATTAAATATTACACAGCTGCTCTTTTCTCTGCAATGACAATGTCGGCCATACTTAATAAAGATGAGACTATGCATCTGTTGAGTAACATCTGCATAACCAACCAATACTCTGCAAGTCTTTGTGCAAGTTAATAGTTGTTGTTATAAACATGTAGTTACCAATTTTGATTCGGCTTTGTGTAAAATATGAAGGCTTTAAAAGGGCCAGTCAGAAAGTGTCAGAGGTGGAGCCTCTTTAATCAGATGATGCATTTGTTTGGGTATCCTGTTGCAATCTAATGATTACTTATAAGATATTTTAACTTATTTTCTATTTTTCTGTGAGGGGTTTGTAGATATGTAACAAAAACAATAGGGACAAACATATTACATAACAGATCTTTATTCAAAGTCAGGAAATATGGTATACAAGATATTCAATGCAGTTGTCATATTTTTGCGGCTTCTTAATTCAATAAATCCACGAAAAATTATAAACGAAAGAAAAAAATATTTATTCAATATTAATCAAAATACTTTATCCATACAAGCTTGATAAGTGATGCGTGTGTCAATCAATCTGAGTTCATGTAATTTCAAAGCTTTTTACTCAATATCAAAAAAATAATGCAATCTGATAATAGATTATAGATCTCTATATGAAACGAAGTAGGTCATTTGTTATTTGGATAGTAGTTATTTTAAGTTCTAATTCCAGAAGACAGAGAATAAAAAATAAGTTTCAAATACTGTGTAAACTATTGGACTGTTTATGTTGTATCCACAATTACTCTGAAGTCGATTTAAAACTTGCTTGAGCTTCTAATTTACAATATCTATGTGTGTGTTTGGGTGTCAGGTCTTCCAATAATCTATTCCCATGGATATCAAATGCGTCCTGTTATAAGCAAACTTTTTTATTAATATGAGGCAAAACTAGTCCACGATCTAATACATAAAAAAACCACTTGTTTTTGCCTTCAACTCGACATTTAGATGAATGCACTACGTATTGTCAATAAACAATGTCAATAACCATTTTTATGTCGATACGATATATATATGCAAATGAAAGCTCCTACACCTCTGTTTTATACATTCGCAAGAGCTTGCTATACGTACGAAAAATTTCAAAAACGAGGTAAATTATTCACAAACAAGTTGATGAAACAAGAATATCCGCAGTCTAGTTTAAAGTCATCATTTCGCAAGTTCAATGGTCGATACAATGTCCTAATTAGCAAATACAATTTAAAATATTTACAATATATTAACATTTTCAATATATTCCCACTATGATTCTTTACAAGAAAATGCAGTCTATGTACCACGAATAAGCATGAATATCTCCATTGTTACGTCATAATACATGTGCCGCTCTTGACGTCAAAAAATGTAGTGTACACTCTTTTGCTTTAAAAATGACAGTTGAATGACGTAAATTTATGGCAAGTCATCAGAAGAAAATGTAAATATAATAAGAAATGAATTTAATTTTTGAAGTTCATGTGGTATATGAACTACAACGCTTCACGCCTGCATATTTATCATGAAGCGCGTTATGAAATATACCAGCGTGAAGCGTCGTAGTTCATAACCTCATGAATCTTCAAAAATTAAATTCATTTCTTAAATGTATCATTGAAACTAATGCTAACTTACGTTTTTCATATTAATTGTTTATCCATTATCCACTGTATACACTAAATTGACGAGGAAATTTTCTGTTATTTCCATATATATATATATATATATATATATATATATATATATATATATATATATATATATATATATATATATATATATATATATATATATATATTCAACGAGACGTGATACGGCTCTTAGGATCAAGTTACAGTTATAATGATAGATTTGTTATATACACCCTCATAAATAGCAAAATATAGTAAAGAAAAACTTTAGAGATCAACTATATAATATTTATCCATAAAACAAAGCATAATAGCAAGGGACTTTTTAACACGCAAGAAAAATAACGTCATGTATTTGCTTACTGCGTCATCAGTTTCAGAGAGTGGTTATATGGATTCAGAAAACTACAGTTTGGTGATCTGGGAAGTCGGATCACGACGACACGTGATTGCATGAAATCAACAGTATTATTGAGTGATACGCATTAGGTATATAATAAATATTGCTATCATGATAAGGAGGAGAGTAGTCTGTCAAAACTACAATGAATGTTCTGTTAATTTAGAACCCATTCTTCAATGACACACAGAGGCACTTGTTTCGGTCATTATTTTTTAACCAAAAGTATAATAATTACACAAGGAATCCAACTCCCGATTTACATCGAGTACCCCCGGCCCTCTCTTAGAATCGCGCTAATTTACATGTACACTTTCAGAGGAAATGCACGGGTAAACTGTTTATACCTATGTCTTCTACCTTAAATTATCTACAAAGCCATATCTGACATGCTTTTCTTTATTTTCTTTCTATCTCCGTAATCAGCTTAAAAACTCTGCTCGAAGAGTGGAAAATGAAACCTCATCATAGAATGGTATGTTCTAGTCTCGGGCAAAGAATTTGACCTCGAATTTGATTGGCTAAAAATCTGTTCCTAAAATTACGTCGGAAAAACATCGTAGTGTGTTTGTGGAAAATAAGACACTACGAAAATTTATTTATTCAATGCAATTTTCAAAATCTGGAATTAAATTTTTAAAACCACCCATTCTTTAATTTTTCTCTTTGTCCGAGATAAGCAGATACGTACCGTTCAATGGTTTTGATAGACTTTTCCAGTCGGCGAGTAGTGTTTTGACGCTGTTTACGGAGATTAAAGAAATCAAAGACAAGAAAGCCATATATGGTCGTGTAGATAAATTATCGTACATGACATAGGTATAAACAGTTTGCCACTGACTATTCTCTGAAAATGTAAATGAGCGCGATTCTAAAGGAGGGGGTACTCCGTGTAATTTGGAGTTAGATACGTTGTGTTATTATTATACTATTGGTAAAAAATTTATTACAGAAACAAGTGCCTGTGATAATACACCATAGTTCGTGTGCATTAAAACATTGAATAAATAATTGGTCAATTGTTCCAATGTCTCTTTTTTACAGAAGGTACATGATGAGGAGAGATCTTCATATTTATAAGATTTAGCCCTCATAATTCTTCTAGATCATGATAACATAGACACTCTATTTCGTAAGAAAATTAACATTTTTTTATTTAATTGGTTTCATAAAGCCCGCTATACAGCTTATAGAAAGCTTTCTTTGTATTGGAAAATAACTTTTAATTCGATTATTATCTCTGGAAATCTTCAATGGTTTCCATTTCAAAATACAGTCAATTACATGTAATTGTATATAAATCTCTTAGGAGAAATGAAGCCTTTTTGAATAATGTTCACCGCTCAAGTGCGCTTATGATTATGACACGCGATATTTTAGTTTCAAGTGCCTCATTTTTGTTAAAGAACAGATCTGTCCGCGAGAAAAAAAAAGATTGATGAAATCACATCCTTTGGATACTGTCATGTTTGTGTTGCCTGCAGAGCAGAGGGGCCCTTAAAAAATAGTTTACCCGGCGTCTGCCTTTCTGTTTGTCTCTCAGCCCGTATATCTCGATAACTGTAAGAGGTTTGAATTTAATAATTTGTAAATACAGCTGTTTATTGCACGGTGCTTTGGGTTTTGTGAATTACCATGGTAACGGACCTCGTGTTTCTTGAGCTTGCCCTTTTAAAAATATTTCATGAAACCGAATTAAAGCATATTTCTGACAATTTAGACATATTTCTATATTTTTTTAGCAAGTCTACTGTTTTGTGTTGTTTTTCAAAAGACTTTATGGATGGAAAATACAAGTATTAAAACCCAGTTTCTTTGAACTTTGAGTGTCTCTTAAAAAAATACCGCAGGCAAATTTAAATTAAACTTAAAGGCTTTTGAATTTTGGAAATCAGGATTTTGAAAATTAGTATGCATACATGAGCTCATGATCATGTACCTATTATCTTTCTGATATTAGATTACAAAACAAGCCTTTATTACTAGTTTATAATATTTTCAGAGAAAGTAAAAGAAAATGACTGGTTGAAAAGCATTTTGTGTTAAAGAGATTTTTATTATATAAAAATGTAACTTAGAAAAAAATGTAACTGACTTTCTATACATACCATGCATATAATGGCTGACGATATCTTAATTATTTTTTGACATACTGAAAACATTAATTTCTTTATTGTATAATCTTTGAAATTTGAACACCATCATCGAATTTTTGAATGCATTGTCATATATATCGTATAAAAATACCATTTAAACATTCCACAATTAATTAAAGAGAGATAACAACGATTTTTTATGTATGTACCATTTTTTCTCTATTTACCAAATTTCTAAACTTTTTACATTAGATGCTTTTCACACGAAAGTTCATTAATATCTATAAACTTCATATATCTATTAGCATAATCACAACATATTTCACCTGTCCTCATCTCAGATTTATCGTGTATAGAGTTACATGTAGAATAGGATGGAAAATTTTCAAGCATATATTTTTCTGCAATCTTAGCTTTGAAAACTAGCAGGAAAGGGTAGATCTCTTTAAATATCCTTGCGCTGTACAGTTAAGGTGACAAATGGGAATATCGGCGAATTTTTTAGATAAAATATGCATTCTTTACAAAGAATGGGCGATTCTTTTTAGCATTTAACGGATCTTAGAAAAATACATGTTTCTTTCTTTAAAAAAATAAACACACGAAATCATAGGCGTAAAAGGGCATTGCAATCAAAGTGATCAATTTATTGTTATTTGTACATGAGGAAGTTTTTCTGTTAATTTACGTATTAATGTCCAAACATTATGGAAATTCATTAGTGTCATAAATGTCACTAGAGTTTCTAGAGAAATACAGAACGTCAAAAAATTTCAGTCAAATACAATGAAATATTGTCCATTTAAACTGCAGATCACTTCCTGCATGTGCCTGTAGATTGTACATGAAACCAGCGAGAACAATAGCTTAATACCACAGACATTTGTTCCGTTTAAGAACACCCCCTTCTTATTTAACACAAGGGATACCCTTTTCCATTTTTAATTTTTGTGTTTTTCCCCATAAAACTATAGAATATAATCATTCTAGGCTTATTGTTTGGTAATTTCTTCTCTAATAAAAATAATTTCGACTTCTTTCTTTAACAATCATGTATTTTGTTCGTTGTTTTTTAAGCTGTGTATGAACTGTCTAATTGGTACTTTTTGTACATGTTCTACTCAATACTCTTACTCCCTTTGGTGTAGGCAGCAACAGTTTTCCACCCCACCCCCTGTCTTGAGCAAGTCTTGTTAGATACATCCAAGAGTGCTTGGTTCTTACCGTAGAATTGGAAATTCTAGCGATAGGTAAATTTATCGATTTGCCCTTAAAAATAAGTATTTTATTTTTAGGGATATGTAATTTTAGTGATTTTAAAATACTCACGAAAAAAGCTTTAAAAAAATAAAACGCAATTAATTTTTAGCGATATTCAATTTTGGCGATCTAAGCATCCTCGCTTATAATGCCAAAATTAAATCCTCGATAAACATTAAAATTATGTGCGGTATGTGTTCGAAAAGTTTTCTTCTGAAGTCACGTGGTTATTTGGGGTATAAATAGTAAGGCCATGCGGTAGCACGGCACTCTAAGCTTGCTCGCTAGGATTTAAAGATTGTAAGAAATATGGAGGATAGTAATGCAATGGAGTGTAATGAAGTCGGGCTCTCAAACGAGGACGCCGTTTCGCTGTTTAGTACTTCACTCAACAAAGCCTTAGAAAAACAAAGTAATGTGATTGTGAGTACAATTGCGGGACTTACAGAACAACTAGGAAAAAGTAATGCCCTGAAAAGTGCAGCGCACGTGCCTGAGTCCGGACAAGCATTTGAATTTAAGCATGAGGGGCATAAGATTCAATTTGCGTTTAATCAAGATAGACTTTCTAAGTTGTCTGAAATTGAAGGTCTCATTCAGGAAGTTGATTTAACAAAGGCTGCAGCAGTTATTAAGGAAGAAAAGACAGCCCTACAACAGAGAAACAAAATTCTGAAAATCGCTGACCGTCACGGATGGGATACTGTGCACGAGTATCTCGATGACCCTTTGGCAGATAATACCGAAGATGCCACTAATCTTCGTTACGCTGTGGGGCGTGCTGCAAGAAAACGATCCTTCAGAGTAAAACCGTATGAAAGACGCAGAGGAAGCTTTGCGCCCAGTGACTTTTTTCGTGGCTTTAGCCAGTCGTATAATTCCTCCGAAAAATTCAACACAGGGGCTTCAAGGGTCGGAAATACAGGATTCCAGTTCCAAAGAGATCGTGGCGGATGTTTCTACTGTCGGCAAGTCGGACACATGGTCAGAGACTGCCCATACCTCAAAGGCCAGCCCATCCCCACCTTGTCAACCTCAACTACATGCACAAGTGGAACCTCTAAGCAGTGAAAATAATGAAGTTGAGTATATGTTTGATTTAAATGAGCAATATGAATATGAGCAAAATGTTGAGATGGTAAGTGTTAAATCCAAGCTCAAGAAAAGCATAAATTTCTGGAATGACGAGCTTAATGCTAATAGTTTTATTTTGAATACTATAAGATTTGGGTATGCTATACCTTTCAAAGAACTTCCATATAGTATTATTTTAAACAATAACAGGTCTTCATTAAATCATGCAGAATTTGTTTGCTCAGCTATTTCTGACCTAATTAAGACTGGGTGTGTTAGAGAGGTTCAAGAACCATCTTTTGTAGTTAATCCTTTGACTGTGTCTGTTAACGCGTCTGGTAAAAAACGTCTTGTTTTAGATCTCAGACATGTTAATCAGTTTATTGAGAAACAAAAAATTAAATTCGAGGGAATTAAGGAAGCTATGTTATATGCTAGAGAAGAACAATTCATGATAAAATTTGATTTTAAATCGGGTTACCACCATGTAGATGTACATCCCGAATTTCAAAAGTATTTAGGGTTTAGTTGGGAATTTCAAGGAAAAGGGAAATATTTTGAATTCACTGTTTTGCCATTTGGGCTTTCTTCTGCAGGGCATATTTTCACAAAAGTTGTGAGGGTATTGGTAAAATATTGGAGATCTCATAGCATTCCTGTCGTAGTTTATCTCGATGATGGTTGGGTTTGCTCTGATTACAATTCTTGTATAGAAATAGCCGCGTTTCTACAGAAAACGTTAGATCACTCAGGGTTTCAGGTTAATATAGAAAAATCGCAGTTTGTTCCAGTAGACAAAATGATTTGGTTAGGATTTATATGGAATCTGAAAGATGGCATTTTAGAAGTTCCGAATGAAAAAATTGACAGTATTCGTTCTGTTGTTGCTTCGATAGTGAATAATGTAAGTAGAGTAACTGCGCGAAATGTCGCTTCTATTGTGGGCAAGGTCATTTCATTGAAACCTGCTTTAGGTAATATTTGTCAGCTGATGACACGGCACTTGAGCATGGCATTGTGTAAGAGAACTGGTTGGGATTGTGTATTGAATATGTCACGTGACTGTATTATTGAATTGCTTTTCTGGTACAAGAATTTGGCCACTTTACCGAGATCAAAAATTACACGGTTCAGAAAAATACCTGCAAAAGTTTTGTTTTCGGATGCGAGCTCTTTTGCAGGAGCAGGTTTTTCTTTAGAACAAAATGAAAAGGTAGTGCATTACATGTGGAGTGATTCAGAAAAAATAAAAAGTTCTACGTGGCGAGAAATAAAAGCTATTTGTGTGATTATTGAGAGTTTGCATAATTATCTGTCGGGTAGACTTGTCAAAGTATATACAGATAATAAAAATGCAGTACTTATTGCATCTAAAGGTAGTATGAACTACGAGCTGCATCAGCTTGCTTTGGAAATGTTTGGTTTGTGTGTTGCGCATTCGATAAAATTAGAGTTAGAATGGATTCCTAGAACTATGAATACAGATGCAGATGAATTAAGCAAGATTTATGATTTTGATGATTGGGGAGTTTCAAACAGAATTTTTAAATTTTTTAATGAAGTATGGGGAGAGTATACCCGTGATTTATTTGCAGATAGTAAGAATAGAAAAGTTAAAAAATTTTATTCTAGATTTTGGACTCCCGGATCTTCAGGGGTTGATGCGTTTGCACAAAATTTGGCTGACGATAATTGTTGGATTGTGCCCCCACCTGTTTTGATATGCAAAGTTATTACTCATATGCAAATATGTAAAGCATTTGGAACGTTAATCATTCCAAAATGGAAATCCGCTTTGTATTGGCCGATGGTTTGGAATGAAAGGAAAAATAAATTTCACGATTTTGTGCTGAAGTTTTTTGAATATAAAAATCCTACAAATTTTTTCACAGCTGGTTCAGATAAAAACGGTATTTTTGCATCAGAAAAATTTCAGAGCAATGTACTGGTTTTGAAAGTAAATTTTGGAACATCCTGAAAAGTATAAAATTTGAGCACCATGTGCAGTTCAATGTACAATAAAAATTCATGCACCATGTGCAAAGTTTGTATGAACTGATCTATTAGTAAGGCACCATGTGCAAAAAATTAAGCACCATGTGAAAAAAGATTTGACTAATTGTTTAAAAAACACGACACTTTTTGGGTGATGAAATTATTATTTTGATATGCATGTATTTGGATATGACGGTGGTTTCATAATCTTAATATGAGAACATTTTTTCTTTAGGTACGCAGTGTTTGGACAGAAATTCAGGAAATGAAAAAGGACAGCAGACTTTCTTCAGCAGCATCAAACATTCAGCACATAATCAGGAAAGGGAAGAGTGATAGTTCAAATAAAATGTACGACACATATTTTAAAAAGTTCAGGACCTGGTGTTCAGATCATGGTGTTTCTCATTTACCCGCGGCAGTGAGTACGGTAGCCGTATTTCTTAGCAGTCTCGTGCAACAGTCGGTGTCAGAATCAGTGTTATCAGCTTATTTTTACAGTATTAAGTGGTTCCATGATTTCAATGTGTGCATTAATCCGTGTGATACAAAAATTCTGCATATGGTTATGGAAGGAGGAAAAAGAATCCTTAGTAAGCCGATTCAGAAGAAGGAACCTATTACGCCCGAAATTTTGGAGCAGATCATAAACAAATACGGTGATGACAGTCGGAAAAATGACTTATTAAGTGTAAGAGTGTGTGCTATGTTTCTGATGGGATTTGCGGGGTTTTTAAGATTTAATGAACTTGCGAACTTAAGAGTTAGAAATATTTCTTTTCATGATTTTTACATGTGTTTACATATTGAAAGCAGCAAAACTGACGTTTATAGACGAGGTAATGATGTTCTCATTGCAAGTACAGGTAATGCTACATGTCCTGTGTTTTGGGCAAAACATTATTTACAGTTAGCTGGAATATCAGGAAAACCAGACGATTTCATTTTTAGATCTGTACGTTATTTCAAATCAGCTAATTGTCACAGGCTTTGTAATATCAACAAGCCTATTTCTTACACCAGGGCACGTGAAATATTACTTGATTCTTTATCAACCATTGGTGTGGATTCAAAGCTATTTGGTTTACATAGTTTACGTAGTGGTGGCGCTACTTCTGCAGCTTCATGTGGGGTAAATGACAGGTTATTGAAAATACATGGTCGTTGGAAGACAGATTTTTCAAGGGATAATTACATTAAGGATTCTGTTTCAAAGCAGTTAAATGTAACGAAGAATTTACGCATATAAATTTTGTTGTTTGTGTATATGATTATTAAAATTGTTTTTGTGAATCTATATTTGTCTATATATGGTTATAATTGCATTGTAGGAAATCAGCCCAATGATAAATCTCTTTGAATCTCTAAGCACTAGCGAGCAGCGTTCCTACTTAACATGTGTTGTGTTTTATTCATTTAGCACTTCATTAATTTATATTCGGACGAACGAAGTGAGGGAGAATATAATTAAAATTATGTGCGGTATGTGTTCGAAAAGTTTTCTTCTGAAGTCACGTGGTTATTTGGGGTATAAATAGTAAGGCCATGCGGTAGCACGGCACTCTAAGCTTGCTCGCGAGGATTTAAAGATTGTAAGAAATATGGAGGATAGTAATGCAATGGAGTGTAATGAAGTTGGGCTATACAGTTGGTTTCATAAAGTGGTTATGTATTAGAATTGAATAAAAGCACTAGCGAGCAGCGTTCCTACTTAACATGTGTTGTGTTTTATTCATTTAGCACTTCATTAATTTATATTCGGACGAACGAAGTGAGGGAGAATATAATTCTGCTTATACGGTATCTAATTCTCAACTGTCCTTCTTTATGAAATAAAATTACCTTTCAACGATTTCGAATTAGATAATTACTTTCAATTCTATCACGATTTAAAGCACTTCATGTTATCGTTTCGAAATACATTTAACTATCTATTTATTAGTTTCCAGGGGACACAGTGTGGTAGGAATTAGGGCGGATGTAGGGTATAGAACAGAATACAAGATATGAGCCTCTCAATTGTTCATCTACGATCATTTTGTTTGGTAATGTACATATACGTTTGTTAGAATCTTGATCTTTCATGAAAAAATAAAAAAATAAGAATGTTATTTGTGCATTAATGCATAGATTTGTATAAGCAGAGATTAGTGAAGACTAGACTAATGCATTTAATGCGGATGTTTATATGTAGACAGGGAAGGTCAATAGAAAATAAACCTCACAAGTATATTTTTTCAAGGAAAGTATGAATAAACAAAGTAAATACTATTATGTTTATATGTATGTTGTGTATTTGATAAGAATTTTACCATACCACAAGAATTCACTAACTTGCCATTCATTTTAGATAAAAAAAAATACTACCTAAAGAAAGCATGATAATATTTTTAATAATCATTTATATACATATTCTCACAACAAAATTTTTAACATTGTCTCATTTTATAAATAAGAACAGCCTAATAAGATTCTCTTAAATCAATCGTCATATTATTTAAATCAAAACCTTCTATTTTCGTTTACTTACTGATAAAAGAGAGATAACAACCATTTCATATTTTAATAAATAATACCTTTAAAAGTTGTTAGAAGCCTTTGAGTACTTTGAAAATCCTTTGCTCAAAAAGTACATACACGTAAGGGTGTGTGTGAAAGAGAAAGAGAGAGAACTATGGAAAGTACTGCGTATGAATATATTAGAACATTTTGAAATATTTAATTTCATTTTTTTTCTTCTGACAATAAATATGCTTTTAGAATAATATTTCCATTATTTCCAATATTTCTGCGATGTGGATACCTTACCGCTTATTTTTTTATTCACTCAAATACAATATTTTCTGTGACTTGATAAGTAGGACCTTTTGGTTTTTTTGGGGTTTTTTTTTTCGCTTTTTTAACAAAAATTATATACCTAGAGGGCTAATATCTGTTTAAATATATAACATCAATGATTCTTATCCCAGTTCTTACTGGTTAGAAATGGAACCCATCAACTATCACATTGCTTAGGGACTTTGATTATTTTATATGAACTGGATTGTAAGCAAATTACACAATATGTTAAAGGAAAACGAGTATTCCAATTGATGATGATTGGCATGGGATCATAAAGTCAACATAACGAAATATTGTAATATAAGTATAAATTTTTAGACATTTCTTTTCATATAATTCAGAAACAGATTTTAACCGCCCAGTTTTGTTTTATAAAGTAGTAAGACCAAAACGTCTGCTTTAAAAACATGTGACTGGAAATATATAATGACATTTTTTGTGAAATGAGGTGACAGTCATAAAAGCAAATGTCTCTCTTGGCTGCTCTATTGTCACTGGTATCGGAATGGAAAGGGGACCCTTTTTCGTGCTGTTATCTTGCATTACCTTTGATAACATTTTGTTTTAGTTACGTCAATTTGTGCTTATTTGTATACTGCACTGAACTGTAAAACTGTTGTAAGTTTCTTTGGTATCTTGCTGCCCTGCATTAGAAGAAGTACAGTTATTTTTGACGCTATCGAGTGCTGTTTAGCAAACGTCTGTTTAGCAAACGTCTGTCTACGCCGGTGACGATCGATTACACTGAACAGTGACTAAGTGAGTGGCTTTGTATTGGGTCCTTCAGATATAGCGAGAGACCAACAGAATATGGCGGACAAATTCTTTTAGGAGTCATGTTCAGATTTAAACTGCAGAAAAATCATGAGCTTTGTACCCATCAATCGATACTTTTAAAATAAAAAAGACATAACGTTATGTAAGCAATAGTTAGCTAGTGGCATTGTGATTTCATATTCTGTTCAGTCAAGCACTTTTTTTTTTATCAGAAATCATCATTACGTAAAATACAAAACACATTCTAAATAAATTATATTACCCGGTATATCTCAAACTTCTTTATAAACGATATGTTGAAAGTCCACAAGACTATGAACAAACAAATAGGATAAGTCATGCTATTCTAAGTAGAATGTGAATGTGAAGTAAATGTATCAAAATAGTCATTATATTGTTACAGAAAGCACTTGTAATATTGTACACAGCTTTTACAAGAGGAACACGTTGCTTAACACTTCCCAATAACGCATGTGAAGAATCCCTAAGAACCATAGCTTATGTCTCAGCGTGTCCAACAGACTTTAAGGAATATCAAGCTGCTGCAATTAAGAAAAATTGTCGACAGTACAATCAGACCTGTAGATCCTTCGAATACCACTGTGTCCTAAATGATGATATGACAAGAGTCATTGAAGTCTGCGCCCCTTGGCGTTATATTCAATGTAAGTAAGTTTGTGATAGGCGAAAGAGATTAACATTTTTTTAATAAATATATGGTATTTTACATCTATATACATTCGAATTTTCTGAAAATAAATAAATGTAAATATCGTTTATTAGTTAAAACAAGATAGTTAGTTGATAGATTTATTCCCCACTCTTCCTAATTTTAAACTTACTACGATTTCTTTCTTTACTGATAGCGGGAAAATGTACAGAGTTTAATATTGGACTAAGGAGCATTCGGAAAATCTACAAAAGTGATTGTACTGATTTTCCTTTCCCTTGCCCTACATATTACAACTCAACAGAGTCATATCGATGTAATTACTTTTTATCACCCTTCTTTCTTGTACACATCAACTGAGAATTATCATTACTAGTAAAAGGATAGACTACATCGGGTGTTTAGCTCGTGTTATGTTTTATATCCTTTTTTTAAAACCATCACCTACTTTTTTTCAAGACACGGGCTGTTATAGAAAAATTACAACCCCGACAATAAGAACCTCAGATATGACAACAAGAAATGAAACTGTTTCCTATACAACAAAGGCTGTTTCAAGACCAGAGAATCAAACGTAAGAACGATTCTAATCACTAAAATTTTTTGTTTGCATTTATAATAAAGAAAATAAGGAATAATGAATACGTGTATATTTCAGAAAAGTCGGTTAACTACATGATTAATTTGCAAATTAGACAATCATCTTTGTAGATATGAGACAACTAAAAGGGAATATAACATAGATTATATAGGGATTTCATTCGGTATAACCATTCCAGTGGTACTGCTGATGGTTATTCTTTGTGTTTATTGGAGAACTCACTTGAAGCAAAAAGGTAAATATAGGTGTATTAAAAGATACACTGTAACTATGATTTATGTAACTTTGATTGAATAAGAAAAATCTATTGAGCCTTTTATTTCAGATAAACCCTTTACCTCTTTTTAAAGGTTGTCTTGAACTAAAAAGAGATTTTTAAATTAACACTTATAGCACAATTTGCCTTTAAATAATTGAAGAAAACTTTTAATATTCTATTTAAATTGAAATTGAAATTGATGATATATTTACATCGTTAGGGCATGTGTAAGAGTGTATCAAAGGTTGAGATATAGTAAAAAGTTAAACAGTTAAAAGAGAAAAATTCTTCTACAGTCTGCAGTTTTCACATTTCGTGGACAATATTTCCAGACATTGAAAACAACTAAAATAAACCCCTACGAAAATTGATAATTTCCAGTAATTTGTATCGTCATGTGACATTCCAAGATTAATCTTGATTAATCTATAATCAAGATTATAGATTGATAATTAATCAATACATTGAGGTCATCTTATTTTGGAAATGAAAATGTGACTTCACACTGAAAAAAATAAGTGTTTTCACATTAAAAATATTTGATATTAATTTTCCTTTTAGAAATAATTTGATGAACAGCGACATTGTCAAAGTATTTATAAATCTCTCTCGCACTTTTCTCTAATTCCTTCTTTAATGTATATTTTTATATTATTATCATTGCTCTTTTATTGTTATGAAGGCATTAGAACAGAAAGAAAATCTTATTTTCAAGTATCCCAGAATTCTTACAAGTAAGACCTTCCGGGAATGTATAAAGGTATGTATAATTTATTACGCAAGTCTATTTCAGATCTATCAAAAAACTTTTTAATTCGATATATTGATTTGTCCAATTTGTTGAGACAAATTAAATTACTCAGTATTTTTACATTGTTTTAAAATCGAAGTTCAACTCAAAAACGAATTAAGTCTGTTATTACTAATTTCTTTAATTCGGTTTAACGATTGTTTTAAATATGCTATGACAAATTGAATTCGTTACAAAAATATTTAAATTTGTATTGTTTATAAGTAATACACGAGTACTTTTCTACAGGGCCTAATTGCCAAAAATTGAGTAAACGACTTTAATTCGTTGTAGTTTTTTTTAAAATCCCTAACATGTTATAACGAGCTCAAGAGAAAATTTGTTCTAGCAAATTTGACAATTCGTTATATGGATTCAAAAATATGTTTGATTGGTCCTTAAAATAGTCTTCTGTACTTTCATGCAGGTCATGTTTAGGTAAAATATAATAAATTTTCATGCAAGTGCTGGACTATTTAATGATATGAATTCCTTATCTCCTTAAGCTTGTAGGACTGTGAAAAGGCTGTGTGAAGTGAAATGGACTATCGTAAAATAATATACAGTGATTTTGAAGACTCGACATCATTAACGGCAAAATGTTTAGATATGTGAACCAGAAAAAAATTAAATGACTTTTGCAAAAGACAGAATGAAGTACTGTACATGCTTTTCATTACCACTTTCAGTTCCAGAGATTGAAATCAGAAAGTACTTATAAAAGGATCGTTAGGTTTTGTTGTTCTTATCCTTTCTCTGTCTCTATATCAGATAACATTTCAAGCACCATTAGGCCCGACAAATTTAAATAAACTTAACAATTGTTATCAATAATGTAGACTGAGAAAATGATTCTGCATGTATACTATTTTATCTCAGGAATAAATAACTAGATTAAACACGTGTGTACATGTATATGTATGTCACTTAAATTTGATTGTGTCATATTTGATATGAAATGTAACAAAATATGCATATTAATAGAATTGTTGTACATGTAGATACAAGTGCATTCCATTTATCAATTAACAATTGATCATGATTATTACCTTGAATTCATTTTCAAAAAATGCACATAGAATACAGTCAGTGTACTTACATGCCTTTATCTTATGACATCACTAAGACTCAAGTCTTAACCTACAGAATATGTTCTTTCAAAATATTAATAAAAATAAAAACATATGTTCTGTTGATTTGTTTTGATTTCTGAAAATTATCCTAAAAGAGTACACATATACTAGTGATATACATTAAAATTACACCGACAATCTGATATTAAAAAAAATGACGTATGGCTCAGTGTCACATCAGTAACCACTGTGATTGTTTAAACCTTAAAAGAATGCAGTAATAGCTCTATAAGGTTCCTAATGCACAGAGCAACTCCGACTGCTCCAGTCTACTCAGTAGCAACCTCAGTGTCTTTCAAGGTTTTCAAAGCATGACTCGATCCATACTACAGGATTTTCTTGGATTCTCAGTACAATACAGTAATAGCTGTGACTTCAACATTTTGTTTGTTTGTGTTTTCTATTTATTTGACGTGCATGTACATTTTTTGAATTTTTCACTCACATGGAGACGCCCCAGCTTGCTGATGGAGGGCAGCCAATGTATAAACCACGGGCGTCTGAGTTTTTTACCTTTTGAAAAGGTCGAGCTCCTGTGGTTTTTACATATACTTGAACTTAGAGTCATTGAGCAGTGAGGTACTTTGATTCGTGCCAGTACCTTCAACATACAGTCCATAATCTACCGTCCCTTTAAATTAGACGGCAACGCTCTCGCCCCTTACTGAATAGGTCGTTCAATTCAAGGCAGCGATGACTGACCTAAGTCGATAAAAATTGGTAGCAACTGTTCCCACTCACTTTGAAGAGGAATTGAGACACTCAGATGGAACCTTTAATTTAAAACCGACCCTCATGTCACAGTTAGAGTGGCACGATCACACCCCCCCCCCACACACACTGATCAATAACTTTGGGTGCCGAGTAAAGATCCAAATTTGAAGCCTTTCAGCGGTATATGGTTACATGAACGTCTTTATATGAGTGATTTTTTTTTCGAAGTGGACGTAAATCAGCATTCAATAAATCAGTCAATCTACAGAGAGTCTTTTGTATTTAATACCTATAACGATATACGTATTACATGTACATGTATGTCTTAATAATAAAAGAAGCTAATTTTGTGGTAAATATGCTTACAGATTAAGCTACAAGGTTAATGTGCTGTGCAAATTCACGTTTTTTATAATTGATGTAAATGAAAGCAGAGCACCCGAAGTATAATAAGTAATCATCATGATATAGTACAAAAGTTATCAAAATAAAATTTCTAACACGCAAAGAGAAAATTTCAGTTAATGAGCATCGTAGTACACTATGTATAATATAGTAAAACAGAAATTCCACCAATTTTCCTAAACAAACACTGGGAATTTGAACAAATCGTTTATCTTGCTATAATAAGATACAATTAGGAACCCCGCTTTTATACTGAAAACTAATTTAATCTTTTTAAAAGAATGTATTTAAATATTTTTACAACAGCATTTTTAACAGGATTATTAATTTTGCAAAATTTTACAATCAGCTAAAGTGTATGGTCTTACATGCAACTAATTATATAGATAATTTCATTTATGTGCTGAAAGCTGTTTATTTTCTTTTGTCTAAATGTAAGTAATTAGGTGTTCTTTTTTATTGTTTAAACTGAATGTTTTGATTTTTCTTCATTTGCTGGAATTCTCCCAGGCCTTGCAAGTGTCAGGTTCCATGTTATGTAATTTCCCCCAGTTCTTCATTTACGGCTGCTTGTTACGCAACTCAAAAATTTCTCATTGTCAAATCTTACCCCTTCGTAGACAATAAGCCAATCAGAGATTTCCATCATAATCATGTGTTTTGATGCTTTTTGTAACTGACCAGTCAGCCCTGGGTCATTGTCGCTTTATCGACGCTATCAATAACAGCAAGAAATTTGGCACACCCACCACCACCCTAGCTTTTCCTACCTTGCATTTATATGTTTTAAATTGATATATAGATTATATTTGAAACATTGGCATATTTATTTATGTAGTGTCATCTTTTTGCTACTGTACCTACTGTTTTTATATTTTTTTGCAAATATGGTTTATCTGTAAATTTAGGGGATCAGTACATTAATATGTATTTGTGCGATTATATTTTGATCTGATCCCCTATCATGTGATGCATATATATTTTTTTTCTTATTTCGTCATTTTAATAAATGACATATTTCATCTCAACAATGGTGTTGATCTTATTTGATTATATCTCAGCAAAAACAGAGCTGCGGTGAGTTTGTTCAGCATGAGGAAACATAAATATAGGTTATTTTGTAAAACAGGCCCCTATTCTGTCAGTAAAAAAATATCATTTCCCCTGCGCTTGCGCGGGATTTCATATGGTTAATGAAAAAAAATTAAGAAAATTTAATCACTTTTTAATCTTAACTGTAAAGGAGTAGTTTTCACAAAGTATGTGGTAAAGGGATGCTCGTTACTGCCTCATGGTTAACTGTCGTGTAAAGTATGAGTATATGTACGCTCACTAATTTAACTGTGTTAATCTTAGAAGTTGTTAAAATCTTACAAATAAATGTACCATACACTTCTGGGAAAACAATTAACACTAGAGTCAATTTATCTGAAATAATGAAATATAAAATGTAGATTATATTTGTAGTGTCATAATTTTCGGGAAATTATAAATTTGGTGGAAGTTATGTTGTAATTTTAATTAGAGCATGCCTAAGTGGACACATTAAAACTCCGTTTTGTACAGGAATTTTTTCAAAGCGTTCTATAATATTAACTTTAAATTTTAATATATTGTTTTGAACATATTTTATTATGTAAAATACATAATTGGATTGGGCAGCAGGCATAGCCTATATTAGCCCTCTCCATTTTAATTTTAATATATAACAAGTTTACAAAAATACCCAGTACAATTTTTTTTTTCTTTGATCACATCTTCTTCTGACCATATCTAGCAATTATTTTTTTGAACAAACAAGTTCATATACAAAATTAGAAACATTCATGAATGTTTACTTTTGCTGTTTATTTACATGTATATTTACTTAACAAACCATAAAATTGATTTGCATGTCAATCTCTTGTATGGATGAAATTACAATGTCGATAGTGTTGGAAATTTGTCCAGTCCATAGTGTATCAATGTACACTATAAATCTGATGGGACTTTTTACACATACACAGAGACGTAATAAGCATAGTCATTGGCATCGGTCTTACATGTACAAAAAACCTATAATACATGATGTCTCTTTTAATTCATTACTACCTTATGTAAATCATCAGTTAGTTTACATCATATTCGCACCAAACTTTACTCTGTCCCAATGAAACTTTTGAATAGTCTTCTTGAAAAGGCCAAAGTAAGTCCAGTTTTTGATTCCTCGACATCAGAATGTAGGCTGGGATCTGTAATCATGGATATTGCAAAACATATGCTTTTTAAACCCGCATATTTTACTGAAGAAAATGCCGCTTAAACAATCCGTCTTTTCATTAAACTTTAATTTGTCAAAAAAGGAATTGATGTGGTTAATATAAGTAATATTCCTAATCACAAAAGGGTCCAGTCTTGTGTTCCACCAAATTCCAAGTTACTGTAAGGACTACACCTTCTATTCCCTATAAATATATATTGGCCATTACTTCAAAACTTTTCAATTACAAAAAAAAATAATATGGCCTGGTTATCGAGTATTTGAAACATAATCCTCCATCGTGAGCATGTTCTTCTTCGCCCTATAACTATAGTTCTGCTATGATACATGGACATTTTTAAGCACGTTGTTCTATTTATGTGCATATGAAATTTTTTTTTCCATTCATTTCAATAATTTTGTATGTGACATATATGGTATATATTTTCATACAGAGAGACACAAAGACTCCATAAAACAAGACAGCTGACTTAACAGATTAGCAGACTGATATAAATATGATGGACATGTCATTTTTGAAAGAGGAAGTTTTAGTTGCATGATTCTGTTTCATTCGATTTAGACATAATACAGAATGAGAGGTTGGCTTTTCGTTTTGTGTTATTGTACTTTCATATTTCATGTACATTTTTGCAATGAAGAAAGATCGAGCAAAAATGCACGGGAATGCTCAGAAGTGTAAGTTTTGATTGTTATTATTGATTTGAATATCAAACTTCGTATAAATATTTTGAAAATGAACAAAACTCAACACATTTTTTATCCATGCTCTTCAAGTCACCAGTATCATTGCTCTGTTTGAAAAAAAAACTGAATTATCAAGATTTTAGACTCTCTCAAAGCCAATTATTCATGTATACCGTATAGGCAGGAATTTGGCATTGTTCATTTTTTGCATTTTAAGCGATAGCATTACAAGGGATAAAATTAATTGTCGCTACAGTTTATTTCGTATTCAATTTGAGTTTACCTTGATCTTCTTGAGCATCATGAATAAGCTGAAATTATCTTTTGCTAAGAACTAAATACTGATATCTATCGACAAAATATCTTTAAATAAAGAATGATCTGCAAAAATTGCGTGAAAATAAACTTTAAAACATAAAAAGGAGATTAATAGACAAGTTTCTGTCCTTTAAAAAACGGACTACAATACGTGGACCACATGTATGCGTTTCTAACCGAAATTCAATTAAAGACAATTTCTAGGTTTGGTGAATATTCATGTAGGTTCATTCTTATTTTCACATTTTTATTCACATTATCATGATCTGCCTACTTTGACTGGAAGTACTTTCATAGAAAATGTTTTTATCTCCGATAAGCCTACATTTCTTTGTCATTTTATAAAAAATCGGGCTATTTTGGTACATGTAACCAATAACGGCTGAGGCTTGACATCTGTTCTGGATTCATACGGAAGAAATCTGCTCTTGGAAAAATAGATCTGGTGGTATATTTGTAGCACAGCTCTGTGGTACGCAAATTTTTTTTTTGGAGCCCCCCCCCCCCTCCACATGGAATAACGTTGCTATAGGCCTGTATCAAGCTGTATTTGGATTGCTGTATATCAAATCAGGCCTTAACGCAAAACACAAATGCCCGTAAAGACTTGTCTTATATTTTAAAATCTAAAACCACGCGTATTTATGTCGTTTTTAATGAAACTTGTTTAGTTATCTATAAGCTGCAAGTTCTTTCTACTAATTAATATGCCATAGAATTAATGTTTTATTAGTATACTAAAGTATATAATATATATAAGAAAGAAATTCGGATGTGTCAATAAATAAATAAACGATATGCAGATTTAAAAGCGAGATTTGACGATGAATGGCATATTCTTAATCGAAAAGGGCGAATTATTCTACGGGCAATTTGCCTCTCCAAACTATTCGCGCATGCGTAGCCAGAAGTATGCCCATGACATCCGGTTTAACCTCGCTTCAAAGAATTCAAAGAAACAGAAGCGACCGAAAAAAGATCCAGAAAACAGCTTAAAGAGCAGTCATCCTTTGACATAACCTTCATTTTCTATTTCTATCTAGGACGGAAGGAGAAAGTGAGTGTTGTGCTGATTATATTTGGAACAGCAGCAGCAGTGCATGTGAGAGTAAGACAAATTAAAAAATAAAATATAAACACAGTACTTAAAGGAAATCAATACGAAAAGGATCTATCACATACATTGTACGACGGTTGTTCGAAAGTTCGTGGACGGGTTCGGTACTGACCGCTGTATTTGTTTGTTTGAGGTGGAATTTTCCTTTTATTTTATCATATTTCCGGTAAAAATACAACTTATTAATTTTTTAATCCATTGAATAAAAATTCTATAGCCGTTCTAAATTCTTTAGCAAGGGATCGTTGAACATTCTCGTTTTCTGCGTATTTGAATATTTTAAGTTAATATTGTCATTACAGATCTTTTTTTTTTTTTTTTTTTTTTTTTGCATATATTTTATTTTTTATATTATATAAGATTAAGTTAAGGATCATAAACTCTCTGCTGACTTTTATAATATGCTGCTTCAAATCTAATGATTTTCTAAAAGAGATATGTATTACAAATGAAATTTTAAAAGATTATATCATAGCTCAGGGGAAAAAAATTGACAAAAAAAAGACACTTCAACCTTGAAATTTATAAGGCCATAAAAGAGCTATTTCTGTGTTCAGAGTATTGATGAAGCTTAAGTGCATTTTGATTAAGGTTGTAGTCTTATATAGAGATATTCCTTCTGTGCTAATAGTTCCTTTCTGTAGAATGCAAGCCAGGTTACATGGACATCAACTGCTCCAAACAATGTCATAAAGGGTTTTATGGGGAGGATTGTGACAAACAATGTAACTGTACGAATTGTCATCATGTAACAGGAGAATGTTTTACAACCTTTACAGGTATTTCCTCTATTCGTTACTCAATTATTTTAAACACTTTAAAAACTTACTTTTCAAAAGCTTGCGTTATACCAGATACCAAATAAATATTAAGTTGCAGGTATAGTTTCTCATAATTTTAATTTCTTAACAAATTTTGTATCTTACTTGACCTTGTTACCAATGATAAGCGCATATTAAAACTAATATATTAAAAATATTAGCTTCGCTCCAAGAGTCTTCTCAGTTGTACATTGAGTATCGTCAATGTATCTTTAAACGGTGCAAAATTGGTAACTGGTAAATGTGACTGTGGTTAATAATGTAAAAGATTTCAATGATGAGCAAAGAGTTTAAGCGTTTATGTTTTATCTACAAACTGTTACTCAGTACAAACTATTTATCCCCTCGCAACGTCATATCATAACAAAATTTGGTACACATATTTCAACAATAGATTCAAATAATTTGAGTGAAAATTATTATATATCTACATATATCTATCAAAATTATCAAAGATTTTAGACAGCAAAATTGGGGTCACGGAGCAGGGTCAAAACTGTGTTATTTACTAATTTTTCTTCGTACTGTCTATAGTCATACCTGAAATAAATGGCGCTTAGACGAATTAAAATTCAAAGGTTTACATGCATTTACTATTGTATTATTAGTTAAGATGCTAAATTAAATGTAGTACATCGCTTCGTTTAAAAGACATCAATTTTTAAGACAGATACACTTCATTTAAAAAATGAAAAAAAAAAAAGATGACGTCGAAAGACGTCACGGAGCAGAAATAAATTTTTGTTATGCATTTGGGAAACCACTAATACAAACCCTAAAAATGCAAAAGAAACCAGGATAGATTTTGAAAAAGAGTCATGTATTTGTTTATAATGGAAAAGACTATTTCGGAATGGTATAGACTTTGAATCGAACATTTATGAAAAGGCAGAGTACTTTTCAGAAACTTTCTCGGTGTTGTTTATGACGTTACAGTATTGTTAACCGTGCTCCGTGGTGACGAAACATTTTGCATTTAAAATTGGCTGACCTGAGTTCCATTCTGTCAAATTGAATGAAATCTTACACATCGACAAAATAAATATTTTTACATAAGAAAATATGTTGATCCTAACTCTTGTAAAATAATAAGATGATAAAGGGAATTATCTATTTATTTTTGAATGACCCTCGTGCAATGTAGTAACGCTCTAATGAGTGTATTTGTAACAATGAAACAAATTTAGACTTAAGTCAAACTTTCAATCACATATGAAATATATCATAACAATACCTCTCTGAAACAATATTGAAAAATATTTTAATTTTGGTCTGATTGACTTCTACAACATTTTATTATAAAATAAAGATTTTGAATTAAGCTTTAATTGTTTCGTAATCCCGAGGCATGCTCTTGGCGAGCGAATTCTCCACTTTGTGGTGCCCTAGTTTGTCTCTATTTCTGAATTTCACCTTAAAAATGCACAGACAAAAAGTGGACCGGTTTTGATCTGTACAAATGTTGTTCTTTGCTTAACAAGAGGGCTGAGTATATAGCAACTGTTTTTTAATTGAAAATAATATGAGTTTGAATTAGATATCATGTTCACTAAGAGATATATTCGTTAATACATAGTATTACAATTGTCATTTTAAGCTTAAGCGAAGCAGCTGTAATAAAATTGTATAATTAAAGTACGAATTGCGCTATAAAGAGGGGGAATGGTGCAATTAACATATATTTAACTGATTAAATGTCATTAAAATACTCATGGTACCTCTTTCTTTCTTCCTCCCTAACCCCGTACATCAGTTTTTTTTCAAATTATACTTTTGGGACAAACTATGCAGGTGTTCGCAACACCCATTGTCGCTTATGTTCCAAATGTATAAGGCGCCACTCTGTCCTCATTCTATAGTGAGGAAAAAAGTTATTTTGGCATACATCTTTTATATATGACATCAGTTTGTAACAATATTGGACTAAATATGGATTGATGCTTGGAACATATAGTCCCTGGGGTCAGTATTTACAGGTGACTGACTAATGTTGTTTAGATATAACAGATTTGTATAGAATAATTTTATCATTAAATTAATTTGGTGTTATAATTAAAATTAAGTTGAAAAGAAATGGTACCTTTGAGGGTTGGTACTGTTATCCATTAGTCGTTCATGTAATAATTTAGGTTATTAACAAATGTATTTATCAATCAAACAGTTACATCTATATTATTATTTTATGCAATGTATTTTAGCCAAACAACAGTATAACACTAGTGAAACTGCCAATTTTTTATTTACATCAAAGACAATTCACAAAAAACTAAGGTAAATTAACTAAATCGGCGTGCCTCTCTTTTCGTCGAGCTGCTTGGGTATGGATCTTTTTAAAGTTTCATCTACCCGTCATTGGCATTGATGTTAAATGCAATGATTTAGCAACAGAACTTGTTCTGTCAAGTATATTAGCAATGGGCGATAATTATTTATCAGCATATACAGAGTACATGTATTGGGTCGTAATTTGTTTCATATCCATCTTTAGGCCTTAGTTTTTTTATACTTAAGTTGTCAACGGAATGTTTCCTTTATCTGTTCAACACTTATTACTCTGCGGTCTAACCGCACAATAAGTCTTCCTAGGCACCTTAACCCGCCTCTGGAATTTCCAGGAGTTCGTGTTTAATGCCTGCTTCAAAGGTTTGTTTTTTTAGATTTTTTTAGATCGATCAAAGTTCATTATCTAAACTTTTTTGTTTTCGATAAATACTGCTCAAAAGTCGTGTTTTAACTTAGCAATCTCAATGAACGATTTTTTTTTTTTTTTTTTTTTTTTTTTTTTTTTTTTTTTTTTTTTTTTTTTTTGTTCAAGAACGCTGTGTTTAGTACAAATGTACATCTGTGCAAAAAATGTAAAATTTACTTAGCACCTTTGGCTTGATTCGAAGAAAATTCCGTAGAAAATACTGCAAGAAAAATGCGATATTCGATTTTATCAGATATGTAATCAGAACAAAAATATGTGGTCTTAGTCCCCCGCTTTTTTGAAAGCGAGGGTACATTAAATATTATTCGTCTGTCTGTCTGCCGTTCTGTTCCTCTATCATTTAACTTTAACCTTGGTCATAACTTTTGAACGCGAAGAGATGGGCCATTCATAATTCACATGTGGATTACCTGTGACAAGATGTTTCCGAACATTATAGGATTTTCGAATCCTTGATAATGACCTTCATGCTTGACCTAATTTTCAATAAATTACCTTTGATGATAAGTTTTAAATGACATAATTATCATAGGACGTTCATATTTGACACCCTATACCATTAAAATGGGATCGCATCCTTTAAGACACCGGAAGCGCGGAGGGAAAACACAATTCTTTGAATTTGCTTCTTTAAATAGTGATACATGTATTTTAGATACAGGTTCTGCAATATGAATTATGGAATCTCTTTGGCAGATGCTGGTAGCACAGAAACACTGAAGATATCATCATTTCTAGAACTGGAACTTAAGAAGGACTCCACAAATAAGAATATGTTCAGAACAATAATCATTATTTTTGGATCTGTAATTATTTTAACACTATTTTGTTTTTTACTTGTCCATGTTTATAGAATGCATAAACGCGAAAGTGTTCTTGTGAGAGCCCAGAACGTTGAGCAGTGTTTTGAGGCACAAGAAACACCTGTGTACGAACAAATAAACGAATTAAACATGTTGAGTAATGTGATTGAAGAAAGACAGGTAGAAATCTAATATAAATAAATGGATTTCTGTACATTTTAGTTTATTTATAAAACTTGAATATTCATTATGATTTGTAAAAGATATGTTAAAGTTACTTGATATAGGAAAAAGATTCGGAGTAACAGTGTTTATTTAATTGAACTTGTTTTTCGCCAAGGGTTTAGTTCATTTCGGTACTTGATAAAATATTATGTTATTAAAACTTTGGCACAGTCATTTGGGATTTGTTAATCAGGCCTGGAGAGTTTATTACAAACATCTAAAGCTAAGGACAACAAATTACATTTCTACCAATTTTGAAGATAATTTCTGAAGTAAGCGATGTTAGTGGGATATCAATAAATATGAGTTCTGATTTTCCTCCTTTCCTTGTCATTGTGTTTATTAAGTTTAAAAACCTTTTTTTAAATTTCCATTTAATTTTATAGACTTGGTAAAAAAAATACCGGAAATTAAAGATATATTTCTGAACATATTATGGTTTTGATATTTTTTTTTCTTGTTTTCATTAATTATGAAAGAATTTCTATTGAAATCCATTTAAATAAATGATTTTTTTTCTAACTCATAGTTATTAATACATTTTCTAATAGATTAACCAATGGATTAAAAATAAAAGTAAGTTTTCCTACAGATATCACGAGTATAAAGTTCAAATACAATATTTTTTTTTATTTATGAGTTTATAAGGAAAAGATAAATGGAGCTTCTTTCCAAATCATATTCTATATGGTATGAAAATGGGGAACATATCCAAAAAATTCTACAATTTCCGATAACTTGCATGACACTAGTCTTTGACCTTTTGAAACAGCGATGGGAAATACTTCTATGAAAGAGTGCATGTTTGAGGAAATTTTGAGGATACACTTTAATCTGAGAGTTTAATGTAATTGCAGGAACTTGGCTCACAAATGATAGACAGTTTAATCTATTTTTTTGCTTCTGTATAATTAAGATAATTTTTTTTTGAATATTTTTAGTCCATGATTTCGGGAAATCCATTGATTTCAAAACGTATTTATTTATGAGATCCTTTAAATCTTATTCCTCAATGTATGGATGCTGAGAGCAGAACCTTTAGAAAATTAAGAAGTGTTTTTTTTTTGCGTATGAACTTAAAATAAATAGCAGATGTAATAGGAACATCCCAATCATATGACAATTGCATAGATTGGCAATTTGTTGTCTTTAAAGACGATATGAAAATAGAAAGGATATTTAAAATTGTTATCTCAGCTTGAATATTGGCTAATGCTTTTTAAATGGTTGCTTGGCTACATGTATAGATATCTCTCAACAACGGATATATTTATATTACTTTGATGACTTTTTTGAAAGAGATTGAATTTCAAAGATATTTTTCAATGTAACGGTTAAACATATCAGCTTTGATCAATATTAATTGCCTAAATAGTACACCGGGATTTATCATTCCCTTGATTATGAGTGGTAAGTACTTATGCATTAGAGATGAAGATTCTCTTTCTTCCGACAGATGAACATTTTTCTACATTTCTTAAAAATTAATGATATCTAGAAAGAAATACGGCCAAAAAATAATCATTTTCAAGGAATTACAAGCTTCAGTGTCCCAGAATCTCAGAATTAGAACTGGAAATACCGTGAATGAAACCGTTTAAAGGGAAATATTTTTGAAACACAGTTGATTGAGTTTATATACGTTCAATGGAATTGATATTATGATGAAATGTTAATTTAATCTCAAAAAGTATCCTAGCATACCTAACGCATATGGTATTTTTTTTAATTTTGACCATAATTCATAAACTTCATAAATGGATGGTATTCTAAGAAAAGTAAAAAGGAATATTTTTGCTGAAGCTTTTTTTTTTTTTTTGGTTTTTGTTGACGTAACTGAAAATGATAAGAATTTAACTGTAGTACATTGATATGTTAAAAAGGTTACATCATAATGACTCTTGTATTTTCAAGTTTTCTACTTGCACTCATTATCAGTTTTTTTTCCTGGAAAACGTGTTAAGTGATTAAGATCACGACTTGTGGTTTGTGTAAAAATTAGGGTAGGTTACAAAGCAGTGGAGGGCCTTTTTAATAATTTTCTGTAATCTTATTGATCATCTAAAAGTTCATATAAAAGCACCTTTTACAGACTTCTATGCGGTTTTTAGGTATAATTGACTTATGAGAACCAACTACTTCCATATGATATATTTATCTAAAATGCATGCAACACTTGGAAGGCGCTCTATTACGCTTGCCGAAAGAGACGCATGTGACGTCAGAAAGCAGTTTTTGCAGCCATTGTGATTGAACAGGTACTTAAAAACATTAAAATTATAGTTAATAATGAGATTAACTTTACTGATGTTTTTTATATATCCATACATTCTACGCATATTTTTCAAGTATGAGAGGGTGTGAATCTAAAAATATATATTGCATCAATCATTTTTTTTTTTATAATTTAATTAATTTTACAACTTTAATATGTAGAAATATGATAGATGCTTCGTCCTTCTTTCAATTTTAGTTTACTTCTTCTGCCAAACACACGTCAAATTTGAAGATATTGCCTTTGTAGTTTGTGTTCTGGGGAGGACGGGGCGGGCAGCACAATTAAGGTTACAGTTAGGAGGCGGGGCCTAATTTATACGGGAAATGTTTACGCAAATATAAGGTCTTCAAAATACCACAAAATAAAATTATTTGCTATTTCAAACAGCTGGATAGTTGTAGACTACAAAAAACTTACTATTACATGCAGTTTTGTATATGTAGTTTGTTAAATCCCACAGAGCAATATTTAAACGATGCATCGATCGCAATGCACTTGTCAATGTGACGTCATCTCTCAAAAATGACGCAGTTTGTACACAGTGAAAGGCTGATCAAGTCACATTTTGTACAATGAAAAAATGTCAAATAAAATATTATTTACAGTTAGATAAAAGGCCGTAAACTTGAATGCGATGTCTATTTTGCTATTTTATTTATATACTGTCTGTATATTTTCCACATAAGTGATACTGTTGTTTGTTTATGTGAAGATTCATTGAAAAAGTAATAGAAGGGCCCTAATAAATCGATTTATTGCAAGAGCATATCCTCAATCTGTCTTTCCAAGTTTTTACACATAAAGCCAAGAAGCATAAAGCAAACCTCATGAAATCTTGCAAATAAATTAATCATAGCTATATCTGATTAAGATGATCAGCAAAATATTCAACCCGCCGTTCAACAAATTTTAAATTTTAGCAATTAAATATGGGAATCTTTATAGGTTCGCAGCACTCTTCACAAACTACAGATAGTGTTGAAGAAAATGATAAATTAAACTAAGATTTTTGATTTGGTTATGTCCTTGCTATATCGGAATTTATAGATGACCTCTAAACTGCTATTATACATGCTAAAATCATGCCACTCCGACATCACGTGACAAGTCTAAATAAAAAAATATATGTGTCCTCAACATGTAGATTTGAGCCACATAACACTTTTTTTTTAAATCAGTGAAGTCCTAAAAAGAACCGCCCATCCTTATAAAATATGTATTTTTTACCTTTAAAAATCGTCGATATTTCCATTTGTAACCTTAACTGTGTTACGCGGATGAAAGAAAACATGAAACCTTCTCAATGTTGTCCGTGACCAATGTCATGTATTTAGATTATCTATTAGTCTGCAAATTTTGTCTTTAATTACACGGTAATTAAAATATAGTCCAGTAGCCTCGAACGCTCTTTTGTAATATCTTTAGAGCAGTTTGTAGTTTCTAACATTCAGGACTCTAAAAAAATTTACTTCATCTTTCCTCCAATACATGTTATTGGGAAAATTTGAACATTTATATGGTAGATTACCAGTTTACTGTATAAGTGTTATTTTTGTCCCCATATATTTTTGCTCTTTCGCACTTGCTAAAAATGTTGCCCAGTGTTAAATGCTCTCACTCACAGTTCTGTTTTATGAATTTTAATTGCTCTTCGCAAGGGCGAAATGGGCAAAATGTAATGAAAATTTCCCTGCACAGAGGATTTATAAATCAGACATATAAGACATATAAAATTATGTTCAATTGGGACTATATTTTGTTAACTAAGGTTTTACAGACCCTAAAAATGTTTGAAAGGATATCTATTCTCTTTCATCAGAGGTACTCACATTTACATTTATTTATAATGCATGCAACACTTAAGGTCTGTCCAACCTTACAATTTTAATGGTTAAAAGTACAAAAAGTGTATTTATTTTCACTTAATAAAGTTTAAATTTACGAATTATTTCCAAGAATATATAAGTTGCCATATTATTTAAGATGTGAGACGTAAATAAACAGAAGCATGTGTCAACAGAAATAATCGTACGTTTTTTGTAAACAGTATCATAAATATTATTTAAAAACTTAGTAGTCAAATGCATAATTATGATGCTGAAAGTTCTTAAATACTTGCTATTTATAAGATACTTCTATCTCTCGAAGTTCTCTATCTCTCAAACCAAAACATGGGTCTCATTACACATATTTTGTTGAATTTTACTCTCTATCTCTCGAAGGTTTGATTGTGCATGTTTTACACGCCAATCAAGCGTAAAATTGATGCAGTCTGGACTTACCTGGAAACAGTGAAGTCCTTGGGCTGGCATGCATATGGAGGTGTTAATTAGGTGTTTACATAGATGACACTACACCTGTAGGTCGTCCATATGTTGTTATAATTAATTGGCTATTATTCAGAGGTTAAATTAGATACAAATTTACAGGTTATTTTGAATTTGAACCGAAACGAT
Organism: Saccostrea cuccullata; assembly: GCF_032062105.1. Lineage (NCBI taxonomy): Eukaryota > Metazoa > Mollusca > Bivalvia > Ostreida > Ostreidae > Saccostrea > Saccostrea cuccullata. Next base: position 71,825 of record NW_026918886.1, on the reverse strand, counting down.
AATTTTTTGAAACTAATTTATAGATGTTTGTTTCAGTAAGTTCCCATAGACTATGAACTTTTATTATGATTATATAGAGTCTACATAATCCCAGTATGGGAAATATACAAGAAATTCTTTTCCCAAGGACTGAAAATCTGGTGAACACTGGTGAAGGACCCGATCAAGCCGCGGAATAGCCAAACCTACAATTGCTATTCGGGTTTCATGTAATCATGAAAATCACCTGTTTATTGTTTCCTGTGGTTTGTTATCTATAAGCTTTTCTTAGTACGTTTGACCTCTCAAGTAAACATAATTCAAGGTTGTTCAAATGAATTTTAAGTTTTACTTAAAATATTTTATGTACATTGGAATGCTCTGCGTGTAAGAGTTATCGGGCTTACCATATCGTTGGAAAGTTTTTGCTGTGTCCAAATAAGGAGAGGCAGATGCAAGCGATTCTTGGAAATGAAAACGTTTAATAAACGCCTTCTTTTTTTTCTTTTAGGACGCCGTGAAAAGATAGCTTCAAATTATTTTAAGCGGTAAGGAAATACATTTGTTTATTTTTTTTTTCCTCATACAATTTTAGTTTTTATTTATCTTACAATTTTTCAAAGCTGAAAAGCATAATATTTTGCTATGTTATCGATATTAATCTGTTAATAATTGCTATCCAATGTAATTGTTGTTTACTAGTATACTACATGTATTTGCATATGGGGATAACTTGGTGTTGTAAAATAATTTAAAAAAAAAAAAAAACATTGCCCAATGATCACTAATATAGTGGCGATGGTAAGCCTGACTGTAGTAAACATAAATATTATGGTTTTCATTCTTAAATAACTATAATAATGTTACTTATTGCTTTCATTAACATTGACTAAGTGAAATTTAATTTGGCAAGAAAGAATTTCTTACAGAAAATGGCGTCCATTTTTAATTATCTTAGTTGAAGCCTTCGTTGCCAGTACTGGCCATGCTGCTGTTATATGAAAATGTCAACATGACCTGACTGCGCTCACTGCGGAAGTGATAAATCATTTTGGACGGCTGAAGCCATTCCCATGCTATCTAAAGTGTACAAGATTTCAACTTTTGTCTGAGAAATGCATTACGCAAAAAAAAAAAAATGATTTATATATATTAAAAAAGAAAAAAAAATTTTTGTTAATACGAGGAATGATCAATTTATGAAATTGATTATAAACTTTGGTTGTGTCTTATAATTAAGAAACGCTCACTTCCTTGTTGAAGATATATGTTTTTTATTCAATTTTCTTAATTAATTACTTAATTTGTTTCTTTATTTACTAAGTTATTGATCGATCTATTTTAAACTATGATTCATTCATTATTTATTTTTTTTTTCTTACTCACTAGTAATTTTACTTCATTTACTAGATCAACACAAGTTTTTCGTGTTTATTTTGTACAATACCCGGGTGTATTGAATTAAAACTCCTCTATCGAGGTTTCCTCATCAGGATCAACACAAGCTGTTTGTGTTTCCTGAGAACAATATTACAAACTCCTCTATTGAGGTTTTCCTCATAAGGATCAACACAAGTTGTTTGTGTTTCCTGAGGACAATATTACAAACTCCTCTATTGAGGTTTTCTTCATAAGGATCAACACAAGTTGTTTGTGTTTCCTGAGGACAATATTACAAACTCCTCTACTGAGGTTTTCCTCATTAGGATCAACACAAGTTGTTTGTGTTTCCTGAGGATAATATTACAAACTCCTCTATTGAGGTTTTCCTCATAAGGATCAACACAAGTTGTTTGTGTTTCCTGGGGACAATATTACAAACTCCTCTATCGAGGTTTTCCTCATAAGGATTAACACAAGTTGTTTGTGTTTCCTGAGGACAATATTACAAACTCCTCTATCGAGGTTTTCCTCATAAGGATCAACACAAGTTGTTTGTGTTTCCTGAGGACAATATTACAAACTCCTCTACTGAGGTTTTCCTCATTAGGATCAACACAAGTTGTTTGTGTTTCCTGAGGATAATATTACAAACTCCTCTATTGAGGTTTTCCTCATAAGGATCAACACAAGTTGTTTGTGTTTCCTGGGGACAATATTACAAACTCCTCTATCGAGGTTTTCCTCATAAGGATTAACACAAGTTGTTTGTGTTTCCTGAGGACAATATTACAAACTCCTCTATCGAGGTTTTCCTCATAAGGATCAACACAAGTTGTTTGTGTTTCCTGAGGACAATATTACAAACTCCTCTACTGAGGTTTTCCTCATTAGGATCAACACAAGTTGTTTGTGTTTCCTGAGGATAATATAACAAACTCCTCTATTGAGGTTTTCCTCATTAGGATCAACACAAGTTGTTTGTGTTTCCTGAGGACAATATTACAAACTCCTCTATTGAGGTTTTCCTCATAAGGATCAACACAAGTTGTTTGTGTTTCCTGAGGACAATATTACAAACTCCTCTATCGAGGTTTTCCTCATAAGGATCAACACAAGTTGTTTGTGTTTCCTGAGAACAATATATATATAATTTTTTTTCTTATTTCATTTTATTAAACAATATATGGTGAGATGTTATTCTCTTTGAAATCAGCATTACTTAAGAGGGTAACTGCCTTATTCGCAAAAGGCTAGTTTATATAAATAAAAAATGATACTAATAAAAGGGGAGACCTTAGATACATGTAATTATCTATTTGTCGTTGTTTAATTGACAAATCTAGAGAAAATAAATCTCACCATATCTATTAATTTTATTGACAAGAAGTTTAGTTTTTTACAGCATTACTAAAGAATTAAAAGTATATATTTTCAGTATATATATATACAATGCCTCCAAAGAGACAGTCAAGTAGGGCACGAGCGGTTCCACCCACTAATTCTCGACAAGGAAAGAAAAGACGATTAGTGGCAAACCATATCTCTGTACATGATGATGTGGTGGAACAAATCACCAAAACTGTCACTGAAAGGGTTAGGGCTTCAATAACAACACTTCTTCAAGAAGTTGTCAACACTAGATCATCGGATTTGGATAATCAGGGGAGTATAGATAATAGTAATGTGCATGCATCTCCACAGATTACCATATCAGATAATAGTGCCACTGTCAATTCTCAGTCTAGTGTATTTCCCGTGGCCATTGATGCAAATAAAGGTAAGGGACAAACAGGATTTGTCAGCACAGCAGTGCCAATAGAAGCTCTTGTGTCTGACCAAATGAAGTCTAAGATATGGTCTAATCAGTGCACTGATTTTGTTAAACTTTTGTCAAAGGAAAAACAGAAAAGGGGTAAGTTTTCTTTGCAAGTAGAAAATAGCGATACTCAGGGGAAGTAAACCATTCACCAGATTGACAACGATGCTGAGGACATGTCAACTGTTTCTTCTATGCATGACTGGATTACAGCTTGGAACAGGTATGCAGCAATATATTGTATAAAATATCCCAAACAGCAATCAAAATTATCTAAGCATTTAGAGGCAGTTAGAGATACTGCTGATGCCAAAGGTAATTGGAGATATTACGATGCAGAATTTAGACAACTTGTATCTCAAGGACAGGTTGCATGGGGTGACGTTCATATGGAATTGTATGTTAACGCTAGACTCAAAACTGATCTATTGACAAAAGTAAGTAGTGAAGTTAAAGACGCGCCATCAGGGCCCATCCCAAAAGAAGCTTGTTTCAATTATCATGCAGGTAAGCAGTGTCCTGCAGGTTTATCCTGTCGCTTCCAACATAGGTGTTACAACTGTGGTAGCAACCACCCATTTAATCAATGTAACAAACAAACACAGCAGCCATTTCGTTTCCTTAGAAAATTCCACACCCCAGCAAATGAAAATATCAACGAATTTACCAAACCTTCCAACCAAAGGGATGTCACCAGTAAAACTAAGTAGGTTTGCAAAATGTTTAGCTGGATATGATAAAGATGAATCCAAATACCTAAAAAAAAATACTGTAAATAAGATTGACAAAAGAAGTAAAGGAAGATCTTAATGTTTGGCTGAGTTTTCTTTCAAATTACAATGCATCTATAATGTTTATGCCTAACAGGTGGTTAAATTCTACTGAAATAAAGTTGTATACTGATGCATCAGGGTCTATTGGATATTCTGCAGTGCTTGGTAGTCGGTGGTTTCGAGGAAATTGGGATATTAATTGGAGATACTAGAATGTTGCTATTTCGGAATTTTATCCTATAGTACTTGCTGTGCAAACGTGGTCAAAATATATTGCTTATAAATGTATTTTGTTTAACACTGACAATCAAGCACTGGTTCACGTGATCAATAAGCAAACAGCTAATGATAAACACATGTTTTTATTGAGGAAACTGGTGTTAACTTGTATAGAATTTGATAGTTAATTTAGAGCACGACATTTGTCAAGCAAAGAAAATTTCTTATGTGACTATCTTTCTCGTTCCAAGGTACAACAATTCCTGGAACTGGCTACTTGGACAGAACAGATATCCAGTAGAGATACCTCCTCTTCCGCCTTTTCCATTTTGATCGGCGTTAAGGGGAAATTACCGGCCCTGGACATTTCATTGGAGATCACCTTATCATTTCTTATGCATACAATATTTGAAGACAAGTTTTCGCAGTAACGTGAAAAAATATATAATAGGTTAAATGAAAACCTTTCATCATGCGGATTGCGACAAACGTTTAATTCAGGCAAGAACACGTGTTTACATGATGTCGTCGGTTATAATTTACCAAAATTTATATCATTGTCGGTGAAAAGACCTTTCGTGAAAATATTCTTAACAGGGCATATGTTTATCCCTGGTTTGAATTAAATAAACAGTACACTGGTGGCATATTTATTCCCTCGGTAGCAGTAGTTCTACTAATGAACTGACATGAGTAGACTTAATCACTTCTGTGAAAGACAAGCAGGGCATATGTTTATCTCTGACTTGGACTTTTTCATCTTAGTTGTATATTTATGACTCTTGGTTTCATTTTGTACATGATAGGACATATGTTTATTCCTATCTGTTCATATGTGTAGAAATATAATACAAACATTTAAAAGGACAAGCAGGACATAGTTTATCTCTGCTGACTAATATGTACAATTGTTTTGTTTTGTTTTGGTTTTTTTTTTTTTTGGGGGGGGGGTATAACTGCACTTTCCCCTATTGTTTTGCTTCTTTTTTCTTGGGGTCTGAACTTGATTAAATTTAATTTAAAGTATATATTTAATCAAGTACATGGCGGTTTCAGACCACAAGAACGTTTGATATCTTATGTAATCAATTACGCTATATATTATGTAATCACGGTTTACATATTAATCATATTCATAATTCGGTTTCATTCTGTTGAAAATTTTTGGTACTGATAATAATTTGTTTATTAATAATTTATGGTTTTCAAGATCAATTATTACATAATTAATTACAAGTATGTTCTCTAATTAAAGTCACATTAGTGGCAAAGTGCAACATACCTAAATGTCTTGTCGTTTATGAGAATGGAGAGTGAAGTCGGTTTATTGAAACACTGCGATAGTACAATAAATGTGAATTGGAATTACAACAGTACACGAAAATGTTAATAAACGAGAAGTTCCATAAATTAGTTATTATGTCAAAATAAATTGGCATTGGCAATTGTACTTAAATGAATTTTGTTTTACTTAAAATATTTTATGTACATTGGAATGCTCTGCGTGTAAGAGTTATCGCGCTTGTATCATCCTTGGAATGTTTTATGCCGTGTCCAAATTAGGAGAGGCAGATGCAAGCGATTCTTGGAAATGTAAACATTTAGTAAGCGCCCAATGAAAATCGTGCGCGGTAAAAATCACGACCCTGTCGTCCAGATAGCGTCACTTTTCAGTTTCTTTTAGGACGCCGTGAAAAGTACATGTGTGTTGGATAGCTTCAAATTATTTCAAGCCGCCTCCACCCCTCCACCTTTTCCTGTTTTTAGGTTGTCCAGTTTTGTCTATCTTCTTTTCTTGGTTTTTAATGTGTTTTTTAGTCGTTTTTGGCGGTTTCAGACCCCAAGAACGTTTGATATCTTATGTAATCAATTACGCCATATATTATGTAATCACAGTTTACATATTAATCATATTCATAATTCGGTTTCATTCTGTTGTAAATTTTTGATACAGATAATAAGTTGTTTATTAATAATTTTATTACAAACTTGAGGGATGTTAATGTATGTGTAGATAAATTATGCGAAACAATAAATATGCATGTATTAGCTTATTGTGAAGTCAGGGAAAACGATAGCCATGAAGCACCAGCATTTAGATCAAATCATCCTAAACGTCATATAGAAGATAAACCATGGATTACTAAAGAATGTAAAGATTTATATAAAAAATATATGCTTAGTTTACAAAACTTTAATTACAATAAGTCAGAAGAAAATCGGAGAATTCTATGTATTGATAAAAATATCTATAAAAAAACAGAAAAGAAACTTAAACGCCAGTACAAACGTTATGAGCGAAATATGCTAGACTACTTGACAAAACATAATACAAAACATTTTCATTCTCTTTTTAAAAAGAAAAAAAAAGCGCACACATATTTCTCTGTCCAATGAAGATTTTTTGAACCATTTTAAAGATCTAGTATCTACAACAAATGCTGAGTTAGATAATTATAGCATTTTGGGTATGGATCCATCGTATGAAGAATTAGACCAAATAATCAGCGAAAAGGAAATTGAAAATGCAATAGGTAAACTTAAGCTTAATAAGAGCTGTGGAGAGGATTATATCCTAAATGAGGTTTTTATTAATTGTAAAACAATTCTATTATCACTTTTACACAGATTATTCAATAATATTTTTGAGAGCGGATGCTATCCAGAGTCTTGGTCAAAAGGGTTTATTGTCCCAGTGTACAAGAAAGGGAATGTTAATGATACAAATAATTATAGAGGAATAACTATTTTGAGCTGTTTCGGAAAGTTATTTACTTCAATTCTTAATAATAGAATCTTACGGTGGGAGAAAACTTAGGGTATTTTGTCTGATGCACAATTTGGTTTTAGAAAAGGGTTGTCAACTGTTGACGCAATATTTGTGTTACAATCACTTGTTAACAAATACTTGAGTAAGAAAAAGCGTTTTTACTGCTGTTTTATTGATTATCAGAAAGCTTTTGACTCTATAGATAGAATTAAACTGTGGAGGAAAATATTTAATATTGGTATTCAAGGGAAAATGTATAAAATAATTAAAGCATTGTATCAAAGTATAAAATGTTGTGTGAAATACAATGGCTTATTTAGTGAATATTTTACTAATAATGCCGGACTAATGCAAGGCGAATCACTCTCCCCTTTACTGTTTTCATTATACGTAAATGATTTTGAGATGCAATTTATTAAGAAAAATTGTCAATGTATAGATGTACAAGAAATTAGTTTGTTTCTCCTTATGTATGCAGATGATATGGTAATTATGTCTGAAAGCCCAGAGGGTTTACAACAATTGTTGAATTCATTATGTAATTATACTACTGTGTGGAATCTTAAAGTTAATATTCAGAAAACAAAAATAATTATTTTCAGAAATGGTGGTAAGATTAGAGAGAATGAGAAATGGATTTATGGTAACGATATAGTTGAAATTGTTAACGAGTTTAATTATCTTGGAATGTTATTTAATTACAATGGAAAATTTTTGAAAACTCAAAAACATGCCGCAGAGCAAGGTAGAAAAGCTTCATTTGCTATATCTAATTCATTAAAAGCACATGCATTTAATGTTGAAACGCAGTTATCGGTCTTTGATACTTACGTAAGTAGTGTACTTTTATATGCATCAGAGGTATGGGGATGGCATAAAGCTACTGATATCGAAAAAATCCACCTTAACTTTTGTAAAAGAGTCTTAGGAGTGGGTCAGAAAACAGTTAATAATTTCATATATTGTGAATTAGGAAGATATCCACTAGCAGTAAATATGAAATTAAAAATTTTTAAATATTGGCTCACGTTAAGAGGGACTGATAATTGTATAATTAGGGCCTGTTATGAAGATATGGTTTTACGTAACGACAAGTGGATTATGTGTATTAAGGAAGAGTTGGAGAGACTAGGTTTGAGCTATTTATAGGAATCTAACGTTGATAATTGTACATATAAAATAATTGAACAAAGGATGACTGATATTTATAGACAAAATATTTTTTCATTTGTAACTTCATCTTCAAAAGGACAATTGTACCAATATGTTGTGAATGATTTTGTATTGCAAAGATATTTAACAAAACCTATTGATGATAGATATAGGAGAATGCTTACCAAGATAAGATTATCAAACCACCAATTAAAAAATGAAACTGGTAGATATAATAATACACTTAGATCTCAAAGAATTTGCACACTTTGCGCCTGTAATGATATTGAAGATGAATTTCATTTCATATTAAAATGTCCATTTTATGAAAATTTGAGGAGTATGTACATTAAGAAATATTATTATGTCAAACCAAGTGTTTTTAAAGTTGTATGTTTAATGAGTAGCGAAAATGTTAAAGAATTGTCTAATTTGGGGAAATTTTTATATAAAGCTACTGCTCTACGAAAGTCGAATTTGTAACTACTATTGATATCTATATCCTTTGTGTATTTTTGTATATATAATATTTATTCTGTTCTCTTTATTATGTTTATATGTTGTACATGTAAATCTGTTGAGCCTTTGGCTTAAAGAGTAAAGAAAGAAGAAGGACTTATCTTCAGATTAATAACTTTATGGATTTCAAGATCAATTATTACATAATTAATTACAAGTATGTTCTCTAATTAAAGTCACATTAGTGGCAAAGTGCAACATACCTAAATGTCTTGTTGTTTATGAGAATGGAGAGTGAAGGCGGTTTCTTGAAACACTGCGATAGTACAATAAATGTGAATTGGAATTACAACAGTACACGAAAATGTTAATAAACGAGAAGTTCCATAAATTAGTTATTATGTCAAAATAAATTGGCATTGGCAATTGTACATAAAAGGATATATAGTGGTTACCTGAATTTATAGGGAAAGGAGGTTAATGTAAATTAATTTTGACTTATAGTGTCCATAAGCAAAAAAACTGCATCTAAAAGAGACGAAATTCACCCATAGATTTATTATTACACCTGTTTCAGTACATACATGTATTTAGTTGAGCCATGACAATGTAAATCGCTGATGTTCTTACATTGAACATATCTTAATATTTAAAGATCAATAAAAATATGGTTAGTTCTTCTTTATTTTACATGTGAGAGTTATTGAACCATATTTTTCATGTATTCAGCTAGGTCATCAATAAAACAAGAAATAAAAAGATGTCAATGTGCAAAGGACGTCATTGTCTGGTAATTCTATAAGCTTTTAAAGAGTTTTTATATGTATACTTGATCTGCACTTCAAAGACAGGGATATCTCAGAAGGGCTTGATGCATGTTCAGCGCACATTCCTATGCTTACCAAGCATCACATAGTCTCAAACAGAAGCGCCAGCGGGAGACGTCCAGACTTGTGCAGTCATTATATTAAATAGCAGAGATCAAGTTTAATAACAAGGAATTTAAACACCAGTGCCATTCGTCAAAAAGCACGTAGGGATGATGGCATGTTAGCTTTGTACTGTAACAGCTTGACAGGAATGCCTGCACAAAATTTGAACCAAAAGATTTCAGAAAACCCAAGAATATAAATTATGCTTCTCTGTCCAAGTGTGTATAATTATATGTTTTTTTCCTCTTGTGTATATCCTTTTGACAATTTAAGATATCATGTTACATGTATTTATTGAGCCCAAAACATTGACGAAATTTCATTAGAAGTGTCAACAGACACAATTATACATGTCATTATCTTTTTTTTTTCCTTTAGTCTCAAATAGATTACTTGTTAACGCCGATCAAAGCACCAAATTAGATACATCTGTAACAGAAATGTAATACAACATCCTTATTTCTGTGATAGAGATTTTGCATACTTAAGGTTATGTTTATTCTCATATCAGCATCAGTTGTATCGTGAAAATCCCATTTATAGAAACTTTTTTAAAAAATCTCACAATCATATAAAACCGCAAAAAAGCAAAGGAATCATGGGCCTCCAAAAAACCAGAGATGGGACCAGGTGGCAAGGAAGAAAAAAGATCCTTTGGAGACGGATCACACCCATTGTGTCCTTCATGTCATTATCAGGTAATAAATGATAAATCCGTCATCAAGTCACGTGTACTAATAATGATTCTCACGTAGTATAAAATATGCCAGGGAATATTTGACATAAGGATGCCTTTTATTTGATGATTTAGTCTTTATATAGGCAACGAACAACAGGAATATTAGAAAACACATTACGATGTTCCTCAGCTTTTCAGCAGGTTTATGCCTTGGCCCCTTTTAAAAGAATCTACATAATATTTTAGTTCTTAAACTAACTTTGGATTCTATAATGCTAATTTATTAAACTATATTCAATTAAAATCCGCTGATTTAACCTTATACCCAAAACATTTTGTCAGGAACTGTATTTTATGGCGGAAAGTTTTTTTGGAAGAAAAGATTAGTTACTTCTCTTTCGAAGTACTTATTATTGTTACTTTTGTATTCCTATTTTTGCATGCAACCTGTTAACAGAGAAATTTATTGCAGTGAAATATTCAATATGCTGTCCCTAAAGTATTCATTGAATATACTTTAATGAATTCCTTTATCATATTTAGCAAATATATCAACTTTATCCTAAACATCCTTGAAAAAATGCCCTATTATACATGACATATTAAAATTAGCATCATTTTAGTAATATCTAGAAATTAACATCACCCCACTTTTTCTTTCATTGTCTGAATATTTAACAAAATTCAAAACAGATGCAGAAAAGTCAAATAATTGACAATGCAAAGGTATTCGAAACTCTTTGTTGTCCATATTTTAATGCGACAAATCAAATTGACAAAATTCTGTGTTTGACCCAATAATTCATTTGAATAAAACCCGCCGAAACATGGATAAAAAATTGCCGACTCGGCGTTAAAGAATATGCAATAATCAATCATTTGAATAAAAGATACAGAAGGAAAAACTTTGAAAATTAATATACATGTTAGACGTAATGATAGTGCAAACGGATTACATTCATTGCTCCGTAGTGATAAAATAAGATCTGACCCAATGTATTGTTTTGTTTTTATTACGCTACGTGTGTAGATTTAAAAAATATACTTGTCAAAAATCCCAAATAGTCTTGATAAAAGGATCCGACATCCTTAACGGGGATACAAGTAATTACATCCTGATTGGTTTTCATTAAATTGCATATCTGATTGGTTTAATATTTTTCAATTTCTTTTCTTTCATTGGTTCCCTATTCTCAAGAATTTGTTTCAAAATTAACAATGTACAAGAAGATTGTACTTACCATATAGACACTTCCAGACCTACATCACTTTAATACGGGTTTTGTATCTCTCAAGTGATCCGATATGCAAGAACATGCCCTACGTCATTTATATTAACAATCATTTCGTAAGTTCTATGGTCGTTACGTGTACAATGACCTTGTCAGAAAATACAATTTACCATTGAGACAAATGATGACTGGCGTTTTTATACATATACTACATTGTTTGGACAATATTTATTTTTTGGTAGCAAAAATACCAACATAAATAGAAAGAACCATAGAACCATGTTTAACTAGAAATATCGTTATGTTTAAAAAAAAAATAAGGTACCTTTAGTTAAAATTGTACAAAAACAGGCAGAGATACCTTTCTTTCTCTACATCTCCTCGCTTTTGTCTTTTGAGTGAACGTTTAGCTGTATGTACATGTATATGGGTGAGTGACTGTGATTTGAGTAATTACACCCCATACTCCCGAGTCAGATTGAATTGTAGGGGTAATATTAAATCCTGGCTTATATTTGAATAATTGTGTGAAAATCAAAAAAGAGGTTAAGGTTTTATGTAAATATCGATTTGGCGACGTGATTTCTCGATCATGACCTAGAGAACACGGCGGATGTGACCGGTCGGCAAGGGATACTAACTCCTCAATGGCACTTGATCCCAGATCTGTAGTTTTGGACGTCCGTGTTACCTATCTTGTATTGTTTTGTGGACTTTTTCGCTTGAATACTGTTTGTTATCGAAATATATTTAATGAGATATGTGTTTTCAGACGTTAATCGCTGCATGGAATTCGTAAGGCATGTGTAGCATTCTTTAAAACTACATGTAATAACATATTTCCACAAAATATATTTTTCCTCACTTATATTTGTATTTACCTTAGATATTTTCTAAGTATTATCACGATTATTTACTAGCAAATGTTTTATCATCAAGCGTATCTAGACTGTGAGTATGTCAATGATAAAGAATTTTATTGTTAGCACTATCAGAAAATAATAGACAATTAAGAGTAATTTCATTTTTTAAACAAGTAGAGATTATTTTTTAAGGCACTGTTCTGATTCATTCATAGAAAAACTATTGTACATGTACCAATAATTTCAAGTCCTCTTCTGCTTGTTCTCGGAGATCTTACATGTACAACATATATACAGCTCCATGCATTCTTTATAATCCGTATTTTTTTTTTGTTCTTTTGTTTTTGTTGTTGTTGTTGTTTTTTGCACACATTTAACGCAACAATGTTATTATAAAAATGCAGTACTGTGTAAATAGCCAAAAAATATATTTTAAAGATCAAAGTTTGATAATGAAATGGCTCAGGAATCCTTGGCTATATACATGTACAGGTGCATTAGAAAAGCTTAACACAAACGAAATACGAGTTCCTCCAAACTTGTTACTTGTAAATGTATCTTTTTTGTAATACAATAAATCAAATAAATTGAAGATAAGAAAGAACAAATAAGCTTAAAGGTCCATTCCAAAATTAGAAACAGAGCAAAAAGGAGTTATCAAAATTATTAGAGAAGGATCAAGTACAACGGGGAAGTTAGCGACTTGACACAACCGAAATGTATTTCAAAAAGTATTTCCAGAAACAAAAGATAATGATACAGCGATGTTAGAAATTCTTTAGATCAATGTAATTGAATGCCCTCACAAGATGTTTGTCTCTGCTCTGGAAGTCCCTCCGTTTTTTTTTTTTTTTTTTTTCTGTGGAACAGCTGTGTTTTTATTATACACACAAGTTTATTCGAGCTGACGTAAGTCAGCCTTGATAGCTGCTCTATAGCTTCAATGGCGGAACCCTGTGATCACTATCATTTGCATTTTCTTATTGATCTTCGCTCTTTTGGACAATTCGGTACTCTTGTTGTTAAAAAATGATACCTCAGAAAGCATGGATCAAATCAGAGATATGTTGCTAATATGTAAACAATAGCACTTGCAAGATTGATTAGAAATATTAAACCGTTAATTTTTATCAGTTCTCCAAGAAATATAGTCCTCAAATTATACATGTATTGAATTCAGATTTTCAGTCACAAAACAAGATCTACAATGTATTGAATGCGATTTCCAAGCCATAAGTTGTGTTTTTGTGGATTTAAAAATACTAAATACAAGTTCCTGAGTGGATATAAGATATGAAGTATCCGTGCGCCCGAACTATTTTAGCAAGGGTAAAATGTAAACAACTGGCTGCCGCAGAGATCGTGACCTACATGTATGTATTGAACGTCAATCGCAGGCAAGGGAGAGAACAGTATACACTAAAACATAACAGAAAGAAACGTTCTGCTTGAATTTAAGCATTCAATTAAATGAATTTGGGGTTAACACAGAGGCGTCTGAGGCGCAATCGTCCCTACTGAGCTCCAAAATTCACCGTAACTTATTACAAAAGCGAAGTTATTTTCGCAATTCATGGTAAATATCACAAAAGCGAAGTTATTTTCTCTCCTCTGTTTTTGTTATTCATTAAAAAAAATTATTTAGAACGTAAACATATCGTCCCTATTTTATAAATCTCTTGGGTGTTATCACTGTTGAAAAAGGTGAATAAAAACGGGCACTTGTACCTATTTCGCTGTATGCTATAAATGACCATTTCATCGAATACTCCTCTAGAATTTAGGATTCCGCATATGAAAAATTACGTTTTTTTTACAAGTCATCTATCGATGTCATACCAAAGGTAGATCATTTTTATTTTCAAAATGATTAATCATGCTGTAAATAGATACATACATGTATATTTAAGAGCTATTGATTTAGTTTGCATAATAAGTTATACTTGTAGTTGTAATAAAGTTATTATTACGCGGTTTCTTTTATTCATAATTTAAAGAATTCATAAGGAGAGAAATACAATTAGATCTATAAGGAATTTGAAAATGAACTTTGAAGAGGATGTAACAAAGTCTATAAGTTGAAACTTTAGAATGATAATAACGAATAATTTGCTTTTAAGCTATAGACATTTATAAAAATGCTATTTAACTGGAAAATATCAAATAATACATTTTTAAGTATACCTTACATGTATGCTAAGTATTTTAATTTGATAGCAATACAATGTTTTTAAAACCTTAAAGCTAAAAATATAGATTTAGAATTGATGGACGATCCAATCACTAAAGTTAAACCACGAATCCCATAATCTTCGAATCTTTTTGGGAACTCAAATTTTAAAATGCAGTATTTATATCTTTCTTTTGTATTATTTTTATATTTGTATAACTGAGCATTGCCAAACCCTCTAAATCCGTCACTATACTATGTGCTATTCCATCGAAACTGCGTTAATAATGGTTAATAATGGTCATTTTTACCTGTCAATCATTTTTATGAAGGTCTTTTACAAAGGTTCAACATGAATACGATGTTGAATACGGCTAAATTATTTTAATTTTTTTTTTATGTATTGCCGGAATATACCACGCGTTTTGATAACGTAAGCGGGACATTTTTACATATAAAATACGTTATAAAAACGTTTTTTGTGTATATTGCTGATGCCTTTCTAAAAATGTAATTTAATACTATTTGAAATCTTTAAAACAATTATTCATGTTTAAAATTTAAGAAAAAGGTATGAAAAGTTTAACTAGGGTGTGTGTGTGGGGGGGATCTTTAATTCGTTTGTATATTGTAGAGGACCCTGGTGAGAGAGTTAGGATACATTGGACAAAATGACGCTGGCAGGAGACACGTTTTATTTAGTGGTTTTATATAAGCCCAGTGTCTGCACTTTTTTGTTAATATATGTATCATTATATACAATGTGTATTTTTATAACTGTGTAACAAGAAACAAATCAAAATATAATTTGAAGAGAAATGCGAGGTGTTTTCCTCTTATTGTGAGGGGTACTTAAGGATAACTAGTTTAGTTTTTATAGATCAAATAAGATACAAAATGTATTGCCGTGTTGCTCACATTTTTCTTTCCAGTCATTTTCATGGGGGTTTCTCCTAGATTTAAATTTTTGTATGTGCCATTTACTTGGGGATGAATTTCACATTTTACTGGAAGACGTCACCTCGATTCAGTACTTTCAGTACTTTGATTTTTCATGAAATAGTGCCTGTTATTATAGAAATATATTGCATATGTATCAGATGCTACTTAAACGAGGAAATGAAACCCGTACTCTTAGGATAAAACGGACAAACATGATAATCAAATCAACTTAACTTCACAATGTCAAGGTTTTGGAATATTAAATGTCTGATAAAAGCAATTTTACAATACTTTGACATCATGAATGTGATATTATTCATACCAAAAACTAGTATTGTTTTGTAAATTGTTCATATTTAAACATCAACGTATATATCGATAAGATTATTTTACTTCATATCTGTTTGCAACATATTCAGAGGGTTAAAAAAGAAAAAGGTATAGTTTAACATAACCAGGGAGAACATCTCCACTAAAGACTTTTCTGATCAATCTGCATTATTCATAGCAATTATTCTTGTACCATTATTTTATTTATATGGTTCATGTTATGACCGAACACAATAACATTATGAATGAATGTTTAACAGACGTACGAAAATTTTATTAAAAACAAAAGAGATTAGGAATTTATCCAAGGGTGTGGGTATCAGGGCATGTGATCCACGACAGCATTGTTATTAATAAATTTTGAAGTCACGGAGAATGAAATTTTATTGAAAGAGCTAGACGTCTTCTCGCGATACGCATGAAAAGTGTTAAAAAAAAACACAAGATTTATGCGTTTTTGGCCTTGACCTTTGACACGTTGTATGCAATATCAATAGGGATGTTCTTTCACCCAAACTTAATACTACTCGAGATAATACTGTGACGAACGTATTACAGACAGACAGATATAAAGTTAAACATAGAAACAGACAGGATGCGGAAAAATCAGGCCAAAATTAATAGTCTACACCCCGAGAAACAGAAAGGAGGCGGAAAAATCAGGCCAAAATAAAATATAGTCCCCATCCCAAAAACAGACAGGAGGCGGAAAAATCAGGCCGAAATTAATAGTCCCCATCCCGAGAAACAGACAGGAGGCGGAAGAATCAGGCCAAAATAAATAGTTCCCATCCCATGACCAAGAAACAGACAGGAGGCGGAAAAAGCAGGCCATAATTAATAGTCCCCACCCCAAGAAACACACAGAAGGCGGAAAAATCAGGCCGAAATTTATTGTTCCCACCCTAAGAAACAGACAGGAGGCGGAAAAATCAGGCCGAAATTAATAGTGTCCTTCCCAAGAATCAGACAGGAGGCGGAAAAATTACGCCGAAATTAACAGTCCCAACCAAAGCTGACGGACAAAAACACTGATCAGGAATACTGTTTTCAAAATCCCGTTGCAAAAATTAAAAATGTGAAGGTTTTGGTGAATTTTGTCTTTCTTTTATTATTGAAATACCTTTAAACATTTGCACTGCCGGATATAGAGGAGGGGCCCGGGCCCCCCTTTTGTGTCAAAAAAAAAAATACACAAAAATTGATAAATTAATGTTTTTTTGGAGTGGCTGTGGGCCCCTTCCCCCTTTTCAAAATTTCTGGATCCGCCACTGATTTGTACCAAGTACCTCATTTTGTACCTCGTTTGGAGATATTTAAAAAATATCTAGAGTGTAAGTCTTCAAGGGTTCAAGGATAATTGATTATATAATGCAGGTGAACGACCTATATCTGGCTTCACCACCTGCCTGATTTACTTGCGCATTATTACTTTATTTTACATCCTTGAACAGTGTAAAACAGATTTCCTGATTACCCTATTATTTAGATTTAATTACCACCCAGGTAACAAGAAAATTTGCATGATAACTCCTCAAGCGGTAACGTTAATGTCTTTAAAGTCCCTAGCAAAATTAATGTACTAGCTACAGGAACTTCTCAACAAAATACGACAAATGGCTTCGTATTCAGACATTTACTCGGTAATTGGAGCAATTGAGGTGTTTTGATTCTACACCTGCCATTACACAAAGCTTCATTTATGGTTGTACATAATTAAATACACAATTTTAACAGTTTTACGCATACGATCTCCAGCTACCTCTCTTTGTACTTGGTTATGTCCATTGACCATGACAAACTTACATGTTGCTAACTCTTACCAAGGTATATCCAAGATTAAATTATTCATAAACAAAATGTTCCATTCTGTACAAAAACATCTTATCTTTAAGTTAGCTTTTTTCTTATTTACATGTACTTTAAACAGTCTTAATTTCTTAGCTTCAAAGTAAGAGTATCTTGATTGTAACTGTGCATTTTAATTCAAATTTAATTACTTTTTCAAAGTTGGTTAGAATGGTGAAGGATGTGGAGATAACGGACTGTATTCAAGATCAGTAGTTTATAAAACAATACAAAATAGGAGCAGAGCAAACATGGACAACCAAAACATCAAGGGTGGGATCAAGTGCCATGGAGGAGTGAGCATCCCCTTCCGACCGGTCACATCCGCCATGTGCTCCTTGTCATAATTCGGAAATAGCGGAAATCCGTCGTCAATTCAGTGTATAAATAATGGACTAACAATTACTATGAAAAACGTCAGTAAACAATTGACTTAATGATGAATTGCATTTGCTGACAAGGTCATTTTATGGACCATATAACTTACAAAATAATTTAAACGAGACTGCTGATATTCTTTTTTCATCAACATGTTTGTCAATAATTTACTCGTTTTAGAAATTGTTCATACATAGAGCATAGTCTTGCGTATTGAATCAACTGAAATACACAAGCTGCGTTTGCGGGTGATTGAGGTGTATTACTGCATACCGTAAATCTGGAAATTTTTACGTCGATTTTATTTTGGAAATTCGGGTCAAAATGGTGTTGATTAATTTTTACGTTTCAAAATTTTGCGAATTACCACTGCTCTGTTTACATTTTCTAATTAATAATTTATTTTTAAGAAAAATATTTTTGCGAATGCATTGAACTCGCAAATTTTCTAAAAATTTATCTACAGCAAAAATTTCCAGATTTACGGTAGGTAAGGGGAGTTGACGATAGAAAATTTATAGTCATCGAGTTTATCACAGAGCTTGGTTGTTAGATAACCATTATCGTCTTCAAGTAAAATATCCTAATATGAAATAGATGTGTCAGACTCTGTGCTATCTGTAATCTCAAGCTCACATGGATATAACTTATCGACATAATAATTGAAATTACAATTGTTAATACACTATACGTCGTCCATATATTAAAAGTCAAGTTGAAGGCCACAGCAAGTGTTTTGAATACAAAATAGGTCTGCTAATAAAAGGATGCAGTTGGTACCCTTAGTAATTCCAATAGTTTTTTGGAAGACATGAACCCTAAAAACACCATAGATATTGTACCCAACATTGTGTGAAAAGTAAGAACTTTTTCTTACGTAAAATTGTGTCTAGACCAGCTAAGGGTGAAATATAATTTAATTTGTTCGCCAAAAACCTAACCAATGAAAAGCAATAGAAGAGGGGAAGGATGGACAAACCAAGTTTTAGGAGGCAAAAATTTAAAATAACACAGAAAAGCTTTGAATTGCATCCTTTTAAGTATTGGGAAATACTTGAAGTAACAAGGTTTTCCCAGTAATTTTGTTTCGGTCGTAAATCGTTGACTATCAAATTTAATATCCGCATTGTTGTTCTCTGGGGGAAGGACCTCTGTTCATGAAATAAAATACAGTAAAATTACATACACATGTATCGCGTTTACGACCATTAAAGAAACAATGGAAAAATACTGTACGAGTTGAATGTACCGTATGCAGAATATTTTTTAAGGATTTAAGTTTACCATTATTGGCGAGGGTGCTTAGATCGCTAAAATTTGTTTGCGTTTTATTTGAAATATCTTCTTTAGTGAGCATTTTAAAATCGCTAAAATTACAATTCGCTGAAAGTAAAATACCAAATTTTACGAACACATCACTAAAAGTTCTACATTTACCATATTCTTTAGTTTAAACTTATAATTGTAAGTCAATGAATATGAAGATTACATTAATAACAACAGTGACAAAAATGGCGCTAAATAAAGGCAAATACCGACTCGGAGTACTTTCGTTCTTGCTTCCTTGAATTTAGGTAGTGCTTTCTGAGAATCAGCTTGGTATTTGTTCGATTTATTTGTGTAATGCAACGCCCGTACTCAATGGCTCCCAATTTAATACAAATATCTAATATAGTATGCCATGTAGATTCTTCCAATGAGAGCAAATCGGATTTTTGTGATTTTTTTTCTTTTTAAACTATGAAATTAATGCAAACCTTCTGTAAATTAAACGATTGGTTATACATATAGCAATATGACTACGCATTACAAGGACATATGATGAAAATGCATGTTTTAACAGGAAATTAAACATGTCCTGACATTCTTCCACGAACAATTTACCTTAACAGCAGTGGGAACTCATCAGTTTATTGTAAGACACTGGTGTTTTATTCATTATCAAATGCTTCCTTAAAGATATGTAAAAAAAAAAAGATAGCGTTTCAGAGGTTAAATATTAAATCAAACCCTTGAGACCATGCCTTTTTATGATTTAACAAATAAAAATAACAAATACCCGATAATTCACGAATCCCACCTCTGATGTATTCGCGGTCCGTGTTTGCTCTGCTCCTATTCTGTATTGTTTTATGGGTTTATCGATCTAGAATACTCTTCGTTATCTCCATATGTCTCATTTAAGGTGTTATGTAAATAATTGAATACTAGCCTTATCTTTTTTCAAGATAACTTCAGTTTTTTATCTAATTGTCAAAAATTCAAACGAAAAACAAAAAAGTAAGTGCATATTGCTATTTAGTTTGGCGTTGTAGCCAATGCAAACTTGAAAACGAAATTGTCAAATGCAAGATATTTAAGAAAAAAAATTATAATATCGAATTGACCGTAAACTTTTAAATTACTTTGTTACATGAATATTTCCCTTGGTTTCATTTGGTTTTATTTTTCCATGTAACCATAATAAGCAGTATTTCTAGCTGTTATGTAAATTTAATCTGAAAACCGCAAACAACTATCGTCACATTACTCTAATTAAAAAAAAAAACTATTTAATGGAATTCCTATCGATTATAAGTAATAAGTAATGAGCAGAAATAAATTCTTGGAGGAGGAGGATGAACACGAGCCTAGCAAAAGTTTTGAAAAAAAAATAACTAAAAAACTATTATCGGAATTCATCGATATCGATTGAAAGATTGATTTCTCTTTTATTACTCTCAGTTCCGCTCCTAGACCATAACCTTAGTTGCCCATGTTTTATTTCTCTTAACTGATTAATTATCGACAAGTTACATATGTCTGCGAAAAAGAACAAAGTAATTTACAGCGATTAAAACAAATTTCGAGATTAAATCCCTCAGCTTGGAGCGCTCTTTTCTTGGAGTTTAGAGTTTTGATTCCGTATTCTAAACCATGCAGGTAAGATACTTATAAGAAAAAATATTTTATCAATTAACCCACAAATTTACTAATGGAAATAAAAGCATTAAATGTATTATTTTGGTATTTAATATTTCATAATAGTTTGCTTGTTAAATGACACGATTAAATGTTCAATATTGTCAAGTCAGTGACTAATTAAACAAAATGTATGCTCAACTAGCTGATGATCAGGTCTTCCTGTTTAATTGCAAAACTAATATAAAGCTTGTATATACAAGTATTGGAGTAAAAGACAACGAAAATACATTGAAATATCTGACTCTATAGGTTTTTCTCTCACAAAAATAAATTACTGAGAGATGGTTCAGATCTCTCAGTAAACCTCATTGTGTAATTCAAAAAAGATAAAAACTGTAAAATGAATCAATCATTTTTGCCCTTATCTTATTAAGCCAAATCACTGCATTATAAGCAAATCAATATTTTTATTTCAATTTTCCATTTGCATTCAAGGAAGGAGGTGGGGGTTTAAGGAAATAAAACAGGTATGCCATTTTTTTTTTCAGTTAGCAAATCCACTAGTTGAACTGAAAAGCAGGGGCAACATTACTATCCAAAGCCTTAACGGTAAAATCTTTCTTAAACTTTTATATATTT
The DNA here is from genome assembly GCF_032062105.1 of Saccostrea cuccullata. NCBI lineage: Eukaryota > Metazoa > Mollusca > Bivalvia > Ostreida > Ostreidae > Saccostrea > Saccostrea cuccullata. The sequence continues at coordinate 50,357 of NW_026918886.1, read as the reverse complement.
CTTTGAATATATAAATAATATAAGTAAAAGTCCATTAAACATTTATTATCTGTTCAAAAATCTCATTTTAAACAAATGTCCACTCTTTTGTTATGGGTTTTCAACTTTGTCGATTCACGATTTAGTATGATATATATCATTTGCCCTTGCGGAGTTGTCGTTTGTTACCCCTTCGGTGAATGTATAAGCAGATGGCAGAGGTTAGAGTGGCATAATACAAGAAAAGACGTGTGTCAACTTTGAATGGAATTCGTAGAGAACACTGTTCGGATGAAAAGAAGACATATGTTTAATACATGTATAACAGATAAACATTTTTATGTCCGCTATCAAATAGCAGCTGAATACCTTCTGTTATAATTTGCATAATTTAGAGGAATTGAATGACTCTATGGATAATAAAATTTCCTATAGCTTCTCCGCTATGCTTTAAAAAGTTGTTCGATTGATTGTATGTTGTTTTACGTCCAAGTCGAGAATTTTTCACTTATATAGAGATGTCATCATATGCGGTTGAAGGGCTTCAAATTTCGACCTTTAATCGACACTCAGGGTCATTGAGCCGTGAGGAATCTTTATCGTGCCAACGCCTGCTGTGTCACGGTATCTTGGTTCTAAGGTCTTATTCGAAGGACCAGCTACTTTCACATAAAGTGCCGAGCGCATGACGAGGGAACAGTGCTACCCATTTCTATCAATTTAGATCAGCCGATCTTGAGGCGAAAGCTATACCGTCTAAGCTACAGTGAACGGTACGAGTTGTTCGAGAAAAATAATTTGCAATTGGATTGTGGCTGTGTTTTATGTTCTTTTACCCACCTTTTTTGATAGCAGGCAGCAATGTAACACATTTATTTTCATGTATGTTTAGAACTTTTTATGTTTAATAGGGGGTCAACTGAAGATATATAATATGTATACTATACATGACAATGTTTTTCCAGGTTTTGATTTCTTAATTAGTCTGCTGGTTGATCCCCCTTTTTTCTATTGTATATCATTTACAATGACATTATGGTGCTGGGGGTCAGATTGTGCAATATTGTGATAAAGATATGTAATATTTTATATTTAAGTCCCTTTTCCTGACCCCCTTTCTTGTATTGTAAATATGTTTTACTACTTTTACGTCATTTACTTCAATAAATGACATTTTTCACTTCAATGATGTTGTTTATTTTTGCCTGCTTTAGCCAAAAAACAAGCTCAGTTGTCTGGCAGGAGAACTAAGGAACATAAATAAGTTATTATTGTAAATAATGACCTTTATGTGACATGTTCTTGTATATTTCTTTATATTAAATTATTGTATAACAATGTCTCTTTTGTAATAGACTTATGCAATGTGTCATCCCGGCTTTACTTATGTAACTTGATTTACCCCTTTCCGTATTGTTTTCAACCAATCAGCAAAGCGCTTTGCTATCACGTGTCCATTGTTTATCTTTTTGCCAGAAGAGAAAGTCACGTCATTTGTACTGCTCAATTTTTCGTACCCACCATCCATCCCCTTCTTCCTCCATGTGTTTTATGTTCTTTTACCCACCTTTTTTGATAGCAGGCAGCAATGTAACACATTTATTTTCATGTATGTTTAGAACTTTTTATGTTTAATAGGGGGTCAACTGAAGATATATAATATGTATACTATACATGACAATGTTTTTCCAGGTTTTGATTTCTTAATTAGTCTGCTGGTTGATCCCCCTTTTTTCTATTGTATATCATTTACAATGACATTATGGTGCTGGGGGTCAGATTGTGCAATATTGTGATAAAGATGTGTAATATTTTATGTTTAAGTCCCTTACCTGACCCCCTTTCTTGTATTGTAAATATGTTTTACTACCTTTACGTCATTTACTTCAATAAATGACATTTTTCACTTCAATTATGTTGTTTATTTTTGCCTGCTTTAGCCAAAAAACAAGCTCAGTTGTCTGGCAGGAGAACTAAGGAACATAAATGCAAACATCTACCAGCCTACGATTATATATTTTTATAGTTATATACATGTATGGTGTAACTGAGCTAAATATTTTTAAAAAAATAACAAGTTTGAGAGTTGATGAGCATACAGTTTTATTTGTTATTTACGATCAAATGAAGAGAAAATCATCGATTCTTTTCTTGAATAACATCACTTTTCGTTAGTTAAATTGATTTTAAACTGTGTCATATATTTGAATTCAGGGTAGGAAATAAATCAGTTATTATTTTAAATCTTGATATCTATGAAACGTGCTTGATTTATAGAATTGTGCAATTTACAGGAAAGTCCTATCTTTATACAAAGTATCAAAACAAATAGAAATATCTTTTTTTTTTATTTTAGTTAGTCTGAACTGATCAAAATACGCCATATGACTTTAAATCGGACAGTTCTTGTACAAAATAAATACAATTCTCAATAAATTCCTATACAATTTTATTTACTTTTCTATCATTGATTAAAGAAAATGAAATAAAATGACGTCTTGTCAACTTTTTACTATTTTAGTTTTTGGACAGGCCTGTTTTTGATGTTTAACCGTTCAATCTAAGCCAAGGTACATGTACATCGTGGTTCATGAACAATGCGCGGTTAATGAATCGTAAGGTACTTTTGAATTTGATCTTCGATGTTCATCTCTGATTAAAATCAAGAAAGGAACTAAAATAGTGTATATATGATATAAAAAAGAATATTTATGACATTTTGAATATAAAGATTATTTAGTAAAATGTATTGATAATACAGAAATCAATATGTATACTATCTAAATTTCATAAATACCTAAGACTTTTAAAATCATAGACGGTTCAAGGTCATTTGAAAACCAATATCTAATATGTCCCCGATAGACATAAATGATAGCCAAAAACGTCATTTAATGAAAGCAAATGTGTCTTATATAATTGTATAGGAATACTCTCCCACTCCAAATGTAGAGCTTTGGTCAGCTGTTGCAGAGTGTGGGGATGCGATTGTCTTTGGCAAATCATGACAATCCAGTTTCTTCTATGCTACTCCACTGGGTTTGAATCTGGCGATTTTGATGCGTAAGGTAGAAACATGTTGTTATTGCTTTGCAAGAATGTGATAATCAAACAAGCCGTATGTGGCTGTGTATTGTCAGATTAAAATACGGCTCAAGGATGCTGCAAACTTGAAATTACATCTGCAGGTAGTCTATCGTTAGAGTACCTTTCTCTATCAACGCCATTTGAATATGAACCACATCATTCTTACTTTAATGTAATACCATTTTCCATATCATACATGTAACACTCCCACCACAAAATCTTTCAGTGTCCTAGAGGCAGTTTTCTGTATAACGTTCATTACGAAGTCTTAGCACTCGTAAATTATAACAGACTTTCTGATAAACATTCTGGACTAGTTGCTAAACCAAAATGTTCAGCAGTATTGCTGTGGCCATATTCTGTTGATGTGAGATCTTTAAAGACGATATGTGGGGTGTTGTGGGGTCAGAACAAGGGATGAATAATCCTCTTGACATAATTACATCATTCTATAGTCATCTGCAAACGGTCTTGCTAGATGTTCTGTCCAGTTCAGGAATGGCAAATGCTGTAGATGACGTAATTGTGAACCATTCATGAAATTTACGTAATCCTCTAGATTGATCCTGTACTGCTGATGTCACACGTGACTGTCGTATTTTTGCAAAAGTCGGGTGTTCTATGCTAATGGTACGTTTTATAAGTTAGATATGGTGCTGTGCGTAACACAAAAATCTTTTGCAATCATAGCCAATCTGATTAAAATCAGATCCTTTGATCCGCTCACATAGATCGCTACACAAGGATCTGAAGAAACCCCATTCAGGGTCATCTCCTGGTGACCTTTGAATTATCCAATCAAATGTTTACTTTGGAGAATTGGAAAGTATCTCGGAATTCAGTTACAAAGGGGAAAGGCCCGATGATACACGAATGGAAAAATCGTGACCTAGTTTCTGTAGCCTATCAAGAGAAGGACTACAGTCTTTTCTGTACAGTAATATAATAAGTACTTGCTTTTGTCTTGTTTTTCAGCTCTTTGTTTTGTACGAAACGACAAGATCTTCTCCGCAGCTACTTTCACTTCTAATTTCGTTTTCCCGAATGTCGCTTAAGTACGACCTCTCTGATTGGTCAAAATTTTCATGAATATTTTTATTAGAAATGTCACCTGGAGATGACCCTGAATGGGGTTTCCTCAGATCCTTGTGTAGCGATCTATGTGAGCGGATCAAAGAATCTCATTTTAATCAGATTGCAATCATAGGCTGTGCTACACCTGCTTCAAGTCGCCTATTTTCCTTTTCGTGCTATGTAACAGCTTTTTAGATAGGTCAGCTTTCAGATAAAGACAGATTCAAATTATCCAGAGACCTGCTTTTGATAGACCATCTGTGCCTGAAAGAATTATATAAAAATCAAACAAATGAAAATTGAGATAAATTTAGTTTTGGAAATTTGCAAAACAAAGTTTTCTTTGTCTATGAGGTTTGTAGAATAGCTGAAAATTTAACAATTGCATTAATAGATAACGCATTTTACTCAAATCATATCATAAATCCATTTAGAAAAAAAAGTTGTATGATAAAACTTTCTTACATTTTTCAGGTTAATTTCCTACCATGTATGAAAAAACTTTCTTACATTTTTCAGGTTAATTTCCTACATGGTTTTCTTTCTCTTTTTTTTTTTTTTTTTTTTTTTTTTTTTTTGAAGAGTCGTATATATTAATTACTGCTTCGAATAGAATCTTGATATAACAACGTTATTTAATTCGTTTCTAATTTTGCCCTATTTTTCTTTTTAAAATTCTTTCTGTGCTTACCTCACCTGAATAACACACAATTTATGGGCATGATTATGTTATGGAACATAAATTTGTAACCTAGAAGATTGGAGTGCATTTTGTAAATGTCCCAATAATTTTCATTTCTTAAAAGGCGACCCCTTACTGCTAAGGTAAACAAACATTGTTATCCTCCCGTGAGGATTCGTTGGTGTATTTTCATGATTTTAAAGCTCTTTTTAAAATTTTTCTGCAGATGTGTCCTGTTTAAATTACTTGCTTTGAATAATTCAATGGCACTTCAATGACGTGATCAAGTCATCAAAATTTTATTTTAAAAAAAATCAATTGCCACGGAAGTTTGCTGAACAAAGATTAAAGTGAATATCTTTGGAGCTGAGAGTTTCAGGATTTAATCGGCTAATTTGTTTATCTGAAGACCAGGTAACGACTTTTATTTAATTCTTTTATGATTTGATTATACTGATTTTTTCTGCTCCCAATAACTTTTCAAACATATCAACTTAATAAAATTCTTATCTTTACGTGCAACAAGAATTATCAATTACCCTCCCCCAAACCCAAAAAATAAGCTGTGAAAATGCTTGACCTTTTTTAGTCTTTTTCGTTGCTACAGGTATTTTCTAATTTTAGCCTTATAACCGAATACTGTTATCTTCTTTTTAAAATGAGACGGGCGAATTTTAAGGGGTTTACTAACAAATAAATTGATTTTAAAGGACAAGATATAAGTCACAGGACAGTAAAACAAGAGTTCCATAAGGCATATCGCTCACCTGAGCATTGTGGCTAGGAAAACAAACAAAGATCAAACCAAATTTCAAATGCTTAAAAGCCTAAGTGCTCCCGATCATTAATGTACCACTGAAAGGTAGGTACTTATTTGAATTAATACATGTAACTTGAATCTACACTAAAAATGCACACAAATGTCTTTGAAATACTTTGGCTTTTTTTTCCCTATAAGATTGAACTCAATTTGTCCCCTCCTTACTCACCGGGGGTCATGCTTTTAACAAACTTGACAACCTTAAAATGTTTCCTCATAAATATCATTGTTCTTGATAAAAAGATTTTTGAAGATTTTTCTATATATGAATATTTGGATTGTCCTTTGTGGCCCCAGCCTACCACCGGGGGTTATGATGTCAACAGACTAGAATCTACCATACCTAAGAAATCGTCCGATCATGACTTTTTTGTTCACCAGAGGAAGATGTTTAAAGATTTTTCCTACATGTAGAGATAGATAGACGAACAGACAGGAGGACAGACGGACAACAGACAAAATGTTATCAGAAAAGTTAACTTTGGCAATAGTAATTGTTACATATGATACTATGACAAATTTAAAAGACTGTATTCAAAGATAACATTTTTAGGTATATCAATAATAAAAGTTATTAACCAATATGCTGTAGTAAAATTATATAACGATACAAATCTTAGAACAACATTAATTTATTTCAATAGCATCTTTATTAACGCTCTATATCTCATAATCAGTTATTTCCTTTTCCGTCATCCATAAAAGGCCAGAATGCGCAAAATAACAGGTCTTGTTATTTTAAACATTATTTTATATCTGACCTTGCATTTTAATTTGATTTCGTTTTGTCGTGTCTTTTAGAGTATTTGGACTTAAATTGGGTATTGGGTCAAATGTCATTTCAACGCGATATCTCGAGAAGCTTTCGAGGATTTGCTTCCTCAATGACATTTTATACCATAACTTCCAAAAGCCCTGTCCGCCACTCTTAACCCCCCTCCTTTTGTTTGACTCCTCCTCTCTACATCAGCATACACTTATTCTCCCTAAAGCAGGGGACATATACTTTTTTCTACATTAGCTTGTTTTCATTGACAGCATGCCAAAAAAATCTTTTTTTATTCATTTTTACAGAGTATTTCTGAATTTTCAAGGTTGATTTTTTTCCGTTATCAAAATGAATTGGACTGGGGTGAGAGATGTTTTTTTGCTTGTGCACTGTTGTTATCTCTCTCTTTAACTCAATACATAAATTCATTTGCTTTCTCCAGCACCATTTTTAGAAAAGATATTTTCTAGAGACTGGATATCAATGCTGATACATATATCGTAAAGAAATAGTTTATGGTTAGAAAGCTTTCATAACGTAGTCAACACACAGTCTTTGAAAATTGCAGCTTATATGATTAGCCCTTATAGACGTTTAAGTGCACATGAGCCGAAGGCTAAAGTGAGTTTTTTTTATTAAAGTTTGTGCGAGGGTCATTCAGTAAGAAATGCAATTTATACAACATGTATATTATCATAAATGTTGAGGCATTTGATTTCTGAAGAAACATTTGACAGCAAAATCTGCTTAGTACTCAAGGTTACCGTATATTTGAAAAAATGAGTAAAAACGAGAGTGTCAAGAATGTCTAAACAATAATTTAAAAAAAAAAAAAGAATTATAGTCATTCACATTCGTTTGGAATTTAAGAAGATAGTGAAACATGATTCCCATGCTTTGAACCCTCAAAACACATTTACAATAAGAAGAGCAAAGAATTGATAAAACACAAAAAGTTTCATATGCCTTTTCTTAAATTAGCGATCTGGTTGATCAAATTCTTATTCAACTACTCAAAAATTGAACTGCCTCAAAGAATTCATTGAGGCAGTTCAATTTTTGTGTAGTCTAGAAAGCAAATTTCTGTAAAACAAAAAAAACAAACAAACAAAATGTTTATGAGAGGATGGAACCCGAATCGGGAACCTATATTAAATTTCTTCATTACAGCGTCCAAACCAACACGCCATAAAGAGTAAAGGAGTTTGGGGGATAAACAGAAAGTTAATGTTTTCACACAACAACAATATTCGCCAGATCGTTCACCCTTTGACTTGTTTCATTTTCCAAACTTGAAAAAAAAAACCTTTCAGAAAGCAGAGGCAAGTCCAGGAATCATAGGATCTGCCATATTTCAGTAAACGAAGGGATATACTAAAAAATGTGTTCTAAAAACAATCGGGAATGAAATAAAAATGTTACGAATGATTTTGGCGACAAAGACTTAAAACAACCAATATACTGTTTAAAGAAAAATGACAAATATTTCTGATGATGTTTGACTGCCTTAAGACACATACCAAATTGATAAGCATCATTTTAGTCAAAATTTAATTTAAAAAATTAATTTAAAAAATGCTGAATCAAAGGAAATGGGGTCTTTTTACATGAAAAAGAGAGGCAAGGGCTCAAAACATGTACTATTAGTTTTCGTTTATTTAAAGAGGTCCATTATAATTAGCACATGTACATACTGTAAAAGTACTTTTTTCCGACGTGGTATTAATTTACGCTATGTACGCGGTCACAAATTCCGCGGAAATTTGTCTAAGCGCACTTAATATAAATGTAAAGCATAAAGTGACAGTTTAGAAAATCCGCGTAATTATCTACCAGCGGATTAAACAGAAATTTAGAATCCGCGGAATTATGACCCCTTGGAAAAAAGTACGTCTACAGTACATTCAAATAAAGAACTAGCAATGGTAACTGTTTTTGAAACGCATCAAGTACAGTGAAAAAAAGATTCCCAGCAACGATAGTCCAAATTTCGGAGACCAGTGTATTTTTCCTCTGATATACAACGCGGTTGTATAAACTCTTAGAAAATTAAATAGAATATTAAAGAAAAGAAAGTAAACAAAACCTTTCCATTGCTCAGAGCACATGCAAACAATCACAGGAAGATTTACATTGTCAGATATGTCATGGGAAAGATATAAATCAGACTGGTGCTTTTTTGGGCATTCCTGAAGATGAATACAATGAGGATTTCTGTTCATGGATATTAAGACATACATGTACATGTATATCATATACCTAGAAGTGTATCAGCTCTGATACGGGCGTTTTGGACTAGGCGAGACAGCACCTAGGAACTAGGGCTGTCTCGCCCTCAGGGCTGAGATATCTCTTTCTCGGCCCGTCGTCAAGGGATGCCTCACCCTCAAATTTCAAATCATTATTTCTGTTTAATTTGTGTGAATTAAGAGTAAAATTCATATTGAAGTATTAAAAAAAAAATTGAAAATCGGAAATTTAACCAGAATCTTTAAAAAATATTTAATTATGTTAGAATTTTGAGAAAATTGTTTTTTAAAAAGTACGGCAAATGATAGCACTTGTGACGTAAGAGAGGTAATTCTTGTTTACTACTAGGTCAGCAACAAATCATGTTTTGAAAATATGGACGTTTATTTGCTTTGACAGTAAGACAATACAAATTTTTCATGTAATATGCCATTTTTAATTTATTTTATATATCGTAAACAAAACAAACAGTTACTATAAATCTCAAATTTACAAAATGTAACGATTCGTTGAAGAAGTGGTAACCCCGGTTCGATCCAAAGTGAAAGTAGAATATTTTTTAAGATTCGACCTTTTAAAATCTTTGTTATCTAATGTACTTCGAAATGAAATGTTTCAAAACACCAGGACTATTCTTTTTAATGACTAGACGAAGTAAATCTTTCTATAATTATATCGTAACAAAATTTGCAGTAAAAATAAAATTCTCTAATATATTTTATGGATTTGCACTATTCGGCTTAGAGAGATAGCAGATACGAGCGCTGAGGATAAAATAAATTTACTTATTGGTATATGAAAAGATGGATTTGGTTAAAAGGAATTAAAGATGCAGACCGATGGGAGCTTAACTTTTAATCTGGATAGTTCCCAGAGATAAATCATTTAGCCGGACAAAGATAACGAACGCGAGCTCTAAGGATAAAAGTAATTAAAGAAATATTAAAATATGCAGGACATGTACGGGAGTATAAATGTAGCTCAGTGGGACAATTCGGCAGTGGAAAGCTGAAATTTGTCTCTTTCTGGTTGCATTTATACAGGTAAGATTATTTCGTAGACTTGCGCGCGTTATGGTAAACATAATTAAATTTTCACATGGCTTATTTTATTTACAAGTTAAACTTTTTATATTATAAGTAGTTATATTTCTAATAAGGTTAAGTATATTTTGTAAAAATATTTATTGAAGGTTTTCCCTGGCCCTTAAAACCTCTCACATGCGGAAAAGCGAGGAACGATCCCGGGAGTTTATAACCAAATCCAGTAACCAGACAAATAATATAGAAAACCCAAAAACAAATTTACAAAACAAATAGAAATCCGAAAAACAAAAATTCCCCCAATAAGAACATTTTAATTTTTACGAAAATTATATGATTATTCGCCGTCAAGCAACATCTCCAGGAACATCGAAATAAAGAAAGATAACTTTAATTTTGTTACGTCAAAATTATATAAACCTCTTGATTGAAAAATTTCTAAATATTTGTTCTTTCCTTTGGTTGGCACGATAAAGAACCCACCGGGCTTGGCCCGATACCAGCCGCTCGGGCTGATACCAGGGCCGAGATCAAAAGAGCAGTGTGATATTCTATATATATCTTATAATCCCTATTAACCGCTCTTGTCACTTTAAGCGCCCCTCTAGGGTTTTTTTAATTGTCTGGAAATAAGGGCAAACTATATGTTGATTAAAATCATTTAGAATCTTATCAAAAATCTGCCAAAATTTAAAGAAATTGAAAATGAAACTTATCTATTATCCAATTTTTCAGTGGAAAATGAATCATTTAGCATAATTTGGGTGGATTATCTTCATTTAAGTAAAGTTAGTTATTGATTTAGTGGTTTTATTTGAATTTCTTTTTCAAATATTAGAAAGAGAATGCCAAAATAACCGCCCCTTTTTGCAATTTCCTAACGGTCACGGAAGAGCGTTTGCTTCGTGATCGGGAGGCCCGCGTTCGATTCTCGTTCGCGCCGCTGAGTCAAACCTAAGACGTAATCATAGGTAACGACTGTTCCTTCGCCAAGCGCTCGGCACTTAAAGTGAAAGTCACGGTTCTTTCGGATATAACCTTAAACACGCAGTTCCCTTGTAACGTCTCCATATCACTGAAGACCTTAAACAACATACAATCAATCAGTCGCAATTTCCTAAGCTCCCGGGCGGTTAATAGGGATTATACGGTAGATGATCTCCTATGATTTGTAGTAGCTATAGGGTTTGATTTACATTGAACAAATTGTTTGTTTTATCTCCGAACCTTGGCTTTTACATTGTTATATATGAAACATATGGAGATAACGAACAGTATTCAAGATCAGAAGTACATAAAACAATACAAAATAGGAGTGGAGCAAACACGGTCCTTCAAAATATAGGTGGAATCAGGTGTCATGGAGGAGTGAGCATCCCCTGCCGACCAGTCACACACAGGACTCCATTTTATATTACTTCATCAGGCTAACGCAAAAATCATTGTGATATCATGACTGCACCTAATTAACTGTGAGATATGATAAAAACTCCAGTGAGTCATATTCATGGATAACATGGTAAACATGGGATAAAAGACAATTATTAAGGGTAACAGGGAATGCCTTGACGGATAGAAACTATTAAGAATATGCATTAAGTGTACGTACTCTTTTTATTTTTAGATGACTTGTTGCATTATTTATCAAACGATCATCGTACGTTGTCTGTCGCCGTTGTTGTCTTATACTTTTCACATTTTCATCTTCTCTTCAAGGAGCACTGACCCAATTTTAACAAATCAGGGCACAAATTATATTTAGGTAAAAAGATTCAAGTTTGTTAAAATAAAGCGCCCCGATTTGTCCCTAGCAATGATAATTATAATTATTGAAAATTTTATGTCACCCTTTAAAAATCCTCTTTCTCAAAAAGATTCTTCTTTCAAAAGGCTAGGAAAATGAAACTCATGTAGGTTGAAGCATCATCAGGTACATGTAGCTAGTCTGCAAATTTAATCAAATCATGACCTCTGGGGTAGGGTTTGGAATACAAAAACACAGGAATATATAAGAAACATCTTTCAAAAACCTTCTCAAGAACGGAAGGCTATGATTGGTCATCGATATATGGAACATACTCAGGTATTGTATATATCCGGGAAGGGATGGGGGCAAGGGTAGGGCTATTATGATCAAAGTTATACATAGGAAAACGTAGAGTATATCTTTAAAAAACCTTTTTAAGAACAGCAAAGCTGCATTCGGTCATATTTATGCAGAAGTTTCCTCAGGTTGTTTAGATTCAAGTTTCTTTAAATCATGAACCCAGAGGTAGAGTGGGACCACAAATGATTGGAATGGGACCACAATGGTTGATCAGTTCAGTTTGATATTATAAAAATCTTTAAAATTGTTCAGAAAAACAACGAAGCAAAGATTGGTCAAATATATATAAAAACAACAAATTGATATGGCTCAAACCATGACCAACCGGGAAAATAGAGGATCCATTAAAGGGGGTTCACAGTTATACAAAGGATTATCCTTTTTCCTTGAGGAAGTGCTCAGTTGAGCGATGTTGCCCTTCGGCATCTTCTTGTGTGTGTTTTCTTTTTTCTTTTCTTTTCTTTTTATTCTTGCTTTAGCCACTCTTAAGTTCAATTGGCTTTGGGAACCTATGCAGAAAAGTACTTTCTTTGTGCTCTTGCAAATTATTTAGCTATTAGGTGAGCAGCAAATTAAAAGTTTTTGTTTTTTTTTTTTGTAAAATATCAAATGAATTTGTTTGCACTGTACTATTAACACAAAAAAATTGTTATACACTTGCTTCATTGAGCTTCATGTAGCTTTTAGAATTTCATTGGTCATATTCATCTCTTAATTGTTTTTGTCCTTCGAATAGATTGAATGTGCGGGACATTATTTCTCTAAACTAGCTTCTGAATATAATAATATAACATTTTCTTTTAAGATAACTTACAGTGTATACATAACGCTTTGTTAGTTTGCTTGCTTGCTGCAGGTATTTTTAATGACATTCTTGAAAGGGAAAAACGGGAGTATTTTGATTTTAATATATCATTTCATTAAAAAAAAAATTATTCCTGTAAATGTAATGAGAAAAAGAGATATTTGCAAACTTTGAAATGTTTTTTATCTTTTGTTAGTGTACTTAATACATGTATTTGTGAAGAGTGTAATATTTTCAACTTTTATTTTGCAAAATAATCATTAATAAAAGCAGAGAAAAGTTTAAAAGTGTTTACAAAAATGTATCAGTTCAATTACAGTCATGTTAACTAAAAAAATCTTCACACAATCATGTGATAACATGTCTCAGTTTTACAGACACAATTAAGCTGAATTAATATCTATCAAAACCTAATTATGTTGGAGTATAATTCTTAGACCTTGACTGACGATAACGTATACATGTACTCGACTTCAAATCATGAACCTTAAGATACTTTTCAACAGCAAATAAAAATCGAAATCCAGACCACACAAATTCATATAGCTTATACATAATATTAATTGTCAAGAATTCTGGACTACAATCGCATAAATTAACTTGTTTTGGTGAGTTGTTGCTGACAATGAATCATTAAATCTTTAATGTTTGTTTTTAATGTTCGTGCAGAAAACATAACTTCGCTTGCATGGCACTGTGGTACTGTGTTCTTCTAATGCCGCACAGTAAGGAGTTAATCTTAAGGTCATGGGTTCGAATCTCCTATCCGGGACACGAAAAGCAGTCGTTTAGATGAGACATATAAATGTATGAGGTTACATTTCGCAGTAGGTGCTTAGAGGAGAAAGATCGCTCACTGATTGCTCTGAATGTCAAGTGTAGTTCTACATTAGCAGCTCTTCTTCGGCAAGTGATATCTTCTCCCTGCTTACAAGTCAAAGATTTTCAAGAGGGACGTTAAACAATAAACAAAAGAAAAAACACATCAGGTTATTACAGTCAGTAAGAAAATTTGTTTTTTCTCGAAAAGTCTTTATGTGTAAGGTTTTACAGATGAAATTAATCTGTTGGCGTACTTTGAAAACTTGTTTATGAATTTATATTTTTCTTTATAGATCATAGAATTAAAGATGCTTTTATTGAGTGATCATAACTTTCTTTGCAGACAATAATCAATGTACTTTGGATAATCTGGGAAGGAATAGAAAGTGTGGAGCTTCCGAACAATGCTTGTAGGGAATCTTTAGAAACTATCAAATCTGTGTCAACATGTCCCTCAAATACCCAAGAATACGTGGAAGCAGCTTTGCGAAAAAACTGCACTCAACGCACACAAGACTGCAGGTCCTTCGAATACCACTGTGTTCTGAATGAAAGAATGTCTGGACCCGTGGAAGTGTGTGCTCCTTCTCGCTTTATTCTATGTACGCATTTTGATAACAAAACGGTTTTCAATTCCTTTTTAGTGTGTATGTGTGTCTTTGATACAGTGTATAATCAGACAATTTACATTAATTACGTAGCACATTGTAACCATAATGCCTTTGTTTCATTGTAGCGGGGAAATGCACAGAATTTAATGTTGCACTCCAGAGCATTCGTAAGAGTTACACAGCTGACTGTACAAATTTCAAGAATCCATGTCCCGCATCATACAACTCAACCAGTTCCTACTTGTGTAAATCATACTAAATAATTCATAAATTTAATGATGTACAAGAAACGCACATTTTAATTATTTTTTTTATTTTAATTTATTTGTGATAAGCAGATACAAACACTAATTATTCAAATTATAATTGTTGAATAATTAATACTGTGAAACCTGTAAAATCTGACATGCATGGGAGACAAAGTTTGTGACGAAATAGACAAGGTGTCGGATTGCCAAGTGTTAAACACATGGAAAATAGTAAAATGGAAATTTAACGTCGGATTTCATAGTGTGACGAATTGTACAGAAGTGAAATTAGAGAGTTTTCACTGTAAATGAATGACTTATATGTTTCTCCACTTGGTCTGGTTTTTCAGACTTTGGTTCCTATAATATGATACCAACCTCGGCAACGAGCAGGGTGGAGACAATGACAAGAACCTTTATAAATCACACAGTGACAGAAGATAGTGAAGAACCAGTAGATCAACGGTAAGATATTCATTTTCTATTACATGTAAATATAATATCTATGTTTTATTATTTCCTTTCGAGTAGAAGGATTTTTCAAAATCGTTGGATTATCACTGTTGTTATTGCATGTCTTAGACTTTTAATCTTTTCAGATCTGAAAAAGCACAGGAGGGGGTAATGAAGAGTGATATCATACCCATTTCGCTTATTACAATTTTTACAGTAATAGCAGTGGGGATAGGAATTTTTCTTAGACGATTAAAACAAAAGCAAAACGGTATGTAGATAGAAATGCTTCTTCATAAAACTGCATTTGACTTTTAAAACTACATAAGTGTACATTATTTTTTTCTCAACATTCATAAAACTAAGTATAATTAAGAAATAAAATCTGCGTTTTCGTGAATGATGCAGGAAAACCTCCGACGTCGAGAAATGTTGTATGAAAGATAAAAGCCGAGGCGTTAGCTTTTATGTTCCAAACAAGATTTCGAGACCGAGTAGGTTATCCTGCATCATTCATGACAACAAGGACTTTATTCTCATTCTGCTAAGATAGTTAAAAAATTGTTGATCGTTTCCTCTATAGAGAAATGAATTAGGCACCATGTCTCGATTACTCTGTTCCATTTTACAGCAAACAACCTGTGTATGGAATGCAGGCGATTTGAGCTGTCGTTGCATTAAAAATAGCCTTTGTAAATTACAAATTTGTTCGAAATATTTATTGATTGATTTCAATGAATATACAATAACATCATTATGTTCTTGTTTTACTGCTTTACTGGGACTAATATTGCGTTGTTTAAATGTGTAGGGAGGTCTTTTGGAATAGCCCCGCTTAGCTAAAAAAAAAATCGACATTCATCAGTAACTTTATGCAATTTACAGTGTTCATAATGCAAAAGATGACACATCAATGTGGTCTAAACAAGTATTTCATTCTATAGCTAAACATGCCTTTCAAACAAGGTTTAATACGTGTTTCTGATCTGATAATTTTTTGATGACATTCCTGATTAATTGGAGAATAATGTCCACGGCATTTCTTTGATATCAGCAATAATCGTAGTAGAATAGTTGGTTAAATATTATCTTTTACAAAATATATAAGAAAGATTATGTAACGGGTACAGAAGTGAAAAAATTATTTGTGAAGTACCATTTTCACTATTATGCTTCGGGCGGACCCGAACCTGTATAGTATATTCTTTTACTTTCTACATGAGGGGAATATGCTGGCTTCAATTTCCTATCAGCTACTTACACCTACTGTGAACACTATATTTGATCAGAAAGGTTACCATTATGTACTAGGTACTCTTTATTGAAAATAAGTATGGAAACAAAGATTTTTATTTTCACTTTTTAAAATCACAAAAACTCAGGAGTCATTTTCAATTAAACTTTTTTAAAAGGCACCCATGAATGACTTGCATCTAGTTATTAAACAGCTACATATAATCAAACGAACTGAAGTGTCATCTTTTTAAAAAAAATCAAAAATATCCTGGACTAGAAATGGCAAAACTTTGAATGCATTTCTTTTGTTATATTGATTTAGGCTGCATTAGATTTGTTCATATCTTGGGTTTGGGTGGGAGGGTCGAAGTCATATCAGATTCTTAAGACCTTCAAGATTGAAATATGAGGAAAAAACTGATAGTAATTGATCTCGTAGAAATCTACAGTCAATACAAATCTGTCAATCAGGTAAAGAAAGCCCTAAAGGTTTCATGGTCTTAAACTACAGGGAATCTATTGTTTTTGGGCAGTAACACGTGTCATTCCATTGTACGTTTTCCTTTGAAAAAAAAAACAAAGGCCTTACGATGGGTATGAAACATGCCAGTCAATAAATAATAAGAATATATTTGCAAAAAGAGTCATTCTGTCTAAGATAAAGTTTACGAAACGCATGGAATCTGTTCAAGGAATTTTATCGCTTGATATCTTTTGAAAACCTTTAAAGGAAGATTTTGTTTCTTTGTAAAGAAACATCTGATGATGATGATATTTTTCCTCTTTAGGTACATTTGTGAAATGATGAAATCTATATGTAAGGAATCGCTTATTTGTCAACAACCCTTACTAGTACAGCAATACATGTGTATATCTTCATCACTTGCATACGGGGCAATATATCTCTCCAATGATTCGATACGATAGAGTATGATCAACGTGTGAACAACGCATCCGCGTGGTACAGTGGTTAGAACGTCTGTTCGAGAGTCGCAAAGTAAGGAATTGCCCCTTACATCGCAGATTAAAGTTTCCCAGTTACACATTTCGACCGGACCTTCGGATGAGACCGTATAAACCGAGGTCCCGTGTCGCAGTAATTCCTTGAACCAGGGACCTATATACTAACGGGATAGGAAACTACCGCAGTCTCGCGATATCTCGTAAGTCGCAGGATTTCGTAAGTTAATTTTAATTAATTATATCTCTAAAGCTATCACATATTTGAGATCAAATCATCTAATTATCTGTCAAAAAATCATTCAAGATTTGTTTTTAGCACATATCATACTCCTTAGCTTAATAGTAATTTTGTTTTATGCAAAATCAGCACATGCCCCGATCGGCCATATTTCCGAGAAATCGCAGATTTCGGTGTTTGTTTTCTTTATATTTAAATTATATTATTATTATTCTTTAAAATTTATCAATAAATCAATTCCAATACATAAAAGGAATAAATGATAATAATCAAAAGACACCCTGTTTACTCTGAATAAACGTAAATTGAAAAACGTGTAGTGTTGTGCGTGATGTTTTGGGTAAATAAACATGGCGATGAAGGAGTTGCCTATCCCGTTAGTATATAGGTCCCTGCTTGAACGAAAAAGATCCCTCACTGCTCAATGTACAATTCTTCATTCTTAAGTAAGCTTGAATTTTCAGTTAGGCGTGGAATTCTCGACTTTACTTAATTAGCACCTGAAATTTACACAACTTTCATTCTGTGTTGAAATATACGTACATAGGACAGAAATTCGGGCAAATATTAACTCGTGTATTGAATAACCAATTACATTGTCTCGTCCGGCGAAGAAATGATAAGCCGTATCTTCGCTGTCAACAATAATTTAAAGTTCTTTATGTTATTATTCTTTTTTACAAATGTGAATCTATTTCTCCATTTGACAGACGCTATAACGTAGCGCCGAGAATGTCACACCTTACTGAACACTACTGAAAGTCCAAGCTTAGTTGAGAATTATAAAAACAGTATATTGAACAAAATTTGCAGCTCTGCACCGACAAGTGATGACCTCTCAGGATGAGTGAAAAATTTTTTTTAGAAAACGATAAACAACATAGAAAACAAACATATAGAATTTTTGACAAGGGTGTAAATTAATGACAAACATGTTGATTAGTAAGGAATATCAGCAGTACCTTGAAAAATTGTCATTTCGTAAGTTCTGTGGTCAATAGAGTGGCATTGTAAGCAAACATAAGTTTATCATAAGGGCAAATGCATACTGACGTTTTTCTTACCCATCGTAAGGTCTTTATTTACTCACAGAATTGTCGAATGAATGCACAGCACGGATGTGATCTGTTGGCAGGGAAGCCAAATCTTCATTGGCACCTGAGCCTTCCTATGATGATAAGGAGGCCTGCGTTTGCTCTGCTCTAAGATCGTAGTGTTAAATGGACTTTTGAGCTTGAACCCGTTCAGTATGTCCATATATTTTATTATTATATGGTATGAATGTACAGAAAACCAAAACCATTCTTTAATGAAGTTTTTATTTAATAAGGGAATATAAGAGAAGTTGAGAAGAGAAGGTATTCTGATATACAGGATGAGGATATTTGATAAGAATGGATCGCCTCAGGTCATATGGAAACCTATACGGTATATCTATTAAAAATTAAACCCTTTGTAATTTATATTGTTTCAATGCTTAGATATTTATTTACATGTATATAAGGGATAGGTAATTTGAGCCATCTATACTTTATTGTCAGAGAATATATTGTCAGAGAATATATCAATATACAATTATTTTCCCCTTTTGAGGTCAACATGGTGAAATAAGGACCGAATACCTGGCTCACGAGAGGAGCTTACCTGACCGAAGCTGCATGGTGTCCGAGGTCAGGTTAGCGAGTAAGCCAGGTCCATGTTGAAGTCAAAACGGGTAATAAAATGTTATACTATAACTATTTATTGAAAATTTTTGTGCGTACAGATCTATGTCGGAGAATTCCTTCTCTGACTAGGATTCACTATATTCCTAAAATAAAATTGTTAACGTTTACCTCCTCAAGTCGTGTAAGGTTTTGCATCTGATCATGACTTACTGTATAAAAGAGCCTTTTCTGCATTCCTTTGAACTGAATTGTTCCGATTTTTTTTTTCAATGAGTAAATGATAGAAATGTATCGTACTCTGTATGAGAATGTAAAACAAACAATGCACATTTAAAATAATGTTGTTTTTAATGTTGTGTTTAATGTGATTCTATGCTTTATTTAAATGCACCATTAAAGGAATTTTGATAAAGAGATCATATTTTGGCGGGCAATATAATTACATGTATAATGATCTGGTCATTATATCCTACGTGCACTGATTCCTGTACGTCATTATTGCTGTAAACAGCAATTTTGGGGTCATTATTGAGTTTTAAATCCTTCTTACAAACAAATCAAATTTGAGTACATGTATTATCAACAGAGTATAAATTTAAATATTTAAAGCCTATTGCATGTATCTCATTTAAAGTCACCTAGAACAGTGTATTTGATATCTGTCTTTCTACCTGCAACTTCTTTTCGCATTTGATTTTTTTCTCCTTAGCCACTGGCTAAAGAAAACATTGATATAAAATATAGTGAAGAAAAGAGTATTGATATATTTGTATTATCAAATAAAGACTTCGAGGAATAACGACTGTATGACTGAAAGACATGTTTATACCTTAAATAAAAAAAATTCCTTATTTTTTTTCTTTTTATTCAAATTCCTTTGTCAAAAGAATATGGCCTCATTCGATCAATGGACCTCTTGTTTATCTTTCAGAAAGAGTGGGCAAAGTTGTCAAAATCCAAGAAAAGACTGTTTGGTCTGTGCCTTCATTTTAAGAAATGGAATATGCAATCACGATACGACATCAATTAACAACATTTAAACGTCAATCGAGGATTTCATAAGTTGGACCTGAACGTCTAAACCAGAACATCGCCCATGAAAAGACCAATTAACGAGATGATGTGTCATTTTTTATTCTTCTCGTTTTTCGTAATATTTTATATAAGAAGCAGAAAGATTTGTAAAAATAAATTACAGGTGTAAATAAAAAACCATGGTATTGGTTTGTTTTATCTAGACAAATTAAAAAATATTTTTCAAAATATTCCTTTTTAGGTCAACTGAGTAAACACAGGCGACCTATTAAAAAACAGTTTTCGTCCGTCGTCCGTCGTGTGTAAACATTTGAACATTTTCAACTTCTTCTCTGCAACCGCTTAACCAATTTCAACCAAATTTGGCATAAAGTATCTATGGGGGAAAGGGAACAAAAATTTTGAATTTTATGGCCCCTGCCCCCTGGAGATTGAGGGGTGAGGCCAAAACCACTAAAAATTATGCAATCTTTAAAGATATTTTTTACCCCTGGACATCAAGCAGTCAAACTGTTTGCATGATTGTAATCAGCATTGAGTCCTCTACCAAAATTGTGAAATTCATGGCCCTGATGTCTGGGGTTGTAGTGCTAGGGCGGGGCTATATAGATTATATAGTGAAATTACATTATTTCTTTTTAAATCTTCTCCTCTGCTCCTGGGCATTAAATAAACTAACCATGTACATAGTTATGTTGAATAAGACGGTCTCAACCAAATTTTTGAATTTCATGGCCCCAGGGTCAGCGGTTCTTAGGAGCTGGGGCGGGGCTCTATAGATTATATAGTGAAGATGCATTATTTCTTTGAAAATCTCTTTCTCTTCTCCTGGGTATCTTATAAACAAACCATACACATAATTATGTTGAATAAGGCTGTCTCTTCCAAAATTGTGAATTTCATGGCCCCTGGGTCATGGGTTCTGGTGTTAGGGTGGGGCTGTACATGTATTGATAATATAGTGAAAATACATTAATACTATAAAATTCTTCTTCTCTGCTCCTGGGTATTAAGCAGATAAACTTTCCATATAGCCATGATGAGCAAGGGCCCTTCTTCCAGAATTGTGAATTTCATAGCACCTGGCTCAGGGGTTCTGGTGTTAAGATGGGGCTCTAATGATTATATAATGAAAATGCATGAATTCTTTGAAAATCTTTTCCTTTGCGCCGGGGTATTATGCCAATGATCTAAGAACATATTTATGATGAGGAAAGTTGCTTCTTTATATCAATATCAATTATGATCAATTTTAGGGTCCCAGGGTCAAGGGTGGCGACGGGGGATACATATTCTAAAAATAAGTTAATGCTTTGAAATCTGCTCTTTGGTATTTATCATCTATTTATGATGAAAGTAAATTTATGGTAATATTTCCAGAATTTTTGAAAATGTGACCACAGGGTCAGTGGCTCCTGTGGGGTGGGGTGCACAACTGGTTATAAAGTGGAAAAGCATTTTCACTTTGTTACTTTGTTTTACCTCTGGGTATAAAGTAATCAAAGTAAGCAATTTAAGTGCATAGTTATGATATACAATAGTGCCTCTTTCAAAATTGTAAGTTTCATAGCCTTTGGTTTAAAACACGAAGCAATTCAATTGTTGGAAAGTTATTACATTGTACTTAGATGACTTATGATTTAAGGTCCGTTGGCCTCTTGTTTATTAGATGAAATAGAAAAGGTCATTTGTTCTTACCAAAATGTATGGTCTTTTTATCTGTTACATGTACCCGTAACACTTAAGAGAAACATTGCTTTCTTCTTCTTTTTTTGTACATCGTTGTCCATCGGTCATAAACTCTTGTACAATTTTAACTTCTTTTAAGACGTGTTGATTATGCAATTTCCTGCAAATAGGGAAAAAGACATTTATATAATTGGAAAAGGTAACAATTTTTCAACTAAATTGTCCTTGGTGCCTGAAATGAAACATATGGAAATAACAGACAGTATTCAGGATCAAAAGTCTACAAAAGAAAACATCACACATGTTTACACGCAAAACGAAAACAAAATCATCTTTCTGGATACACAGTTGTCATGATCAATGATCAATGATGATTATACCCGAAATGTAGAATTTTATGACCTCTGAGTCAGGCGTTTATTAATATATAATTAGAGTTAGAGATCTGCTCTTATGACAACTTAATTTCGATGCAGGTTTTTTTTTGGAATCCCTTATTTTCTATCTCCATATATTTAGCAGATAATTCTGACTTTAATAAACAAAGGTGTTTTTGTCATTTTGCTACAAATTGTAATATAGGCACTTGGATCCTAATTTGACATGTATCTCAACATTGATTATAAACATGTACCCTCGAGTGCCCAGTAGTCGTGCTCTTAAGAAAGTTTCAATGCTAAGTACAATTTGGATGAAAATTAAGGTTATTTCATCTGATATTTTAACTTACCGTGTAATTGTTTATTTTTCTTGTTATTAAAAATATTTTGAGCCCTTTATTAAATTTAATATCGGGGCACAGAACATGTAAGGTTTACGTCGGTCATATTTGCTTTGGACCAGTAGTCTTGCGCTCGAATGTAGCAGCAAATATTGGGCCAAGAAAATGAAAACGAAATAAAAACAAATCTCAGGTGACTAAGATTTTATTCCTACATACGAATTTCAGTATAAGGACTGTAGAATTTTTATGAAGTCATCGTTTAAAATTCTTGACAGACAGAAAAAAAATTAAATACCAAGTGATCATAACGTATGATTATACTATTTAGCCATGTGCTCGCCGTATCCATAGGTGGCGCTTCCCTGCAGGTAGAGTTTATATTTAGACACGTTAAAAAGAGTATTAGAAAAATGGCGGCTTTTATTGATGCTTATGTCTATTTGGTTAATTAATAAATGTTTCCCCCGCATATTAAACTTTTTTGTTTTAGATTAGGCACTTTCTTCTCTCTTCCTTGTAAACCAGTTGTTTATGATGTAATATCATAACACGTGACCAACTTTTGACAACAAACAAAATGGTGCACGACTACTGGGCATACACGACTACGGGACCCTTGACAATATCTGTAAACTAAAAATAAATATTTTAATTGATATCTGCACAAGTGTATTCAGCAAATCGTGAAAGTGCATGACCCTCGGGATTAGGGTGATGCCACAATCGCAATAGCAAATCAAAGTTTTACAAAGATACATTGTATATATAGGAAACATTCTCAGAAATATTCTCCTCCAGAACCACTGGGTCAGAAAAACTGAAACTTTAATGTAAGCGTCCTTGGGTAGTGTAAATTCTAAATTTTGCATAAAAATATACAGAAAAAATCTATAAAAGTCTTCTTCCAAAAAACACTCGGTCAGAAAAACTGAAACTTATGTTAAAGCGTCCTGGAGTAGTGTAGATTCTAAATTAAAAAAAAAAATGTGACTGCAAGGGGCAGGGCGGGGCCACAATAAGAACCCAAATAGTTACATATAAATATATATTTAGGAAAATTCTTTAAAAATCATTTCAGGAACTACTGGGCCAGAAAAGTTGAAACGTATGCGAAAGCATCTTAGGGAAGTGTAGATTTTAAATTGTTTTAATTATAAATCATGGGTTTGATTGGGTCACAATAGGTATTACAAGGAGGAAATCTGGTAAAGAACAGCATGGGCAAAGCTACTCAGTTGAGCGATATGGCCCATGGGCCTTTTTTGATACACTTTTTCATCCTTGTAAATGCTAGAAATCTAAAAAGAAAATATTTTAGATTTCCGATAGGTAATAATTACCGAGAGGAAAAACTGTAAATTAATATCAAAGATTTTTTTTTTTTTTTTTTTTTTTTGTGAAAGTGAGCTATGTTTTTAAAAATAATTATCCAAATCAGAATATATGTATTTTTTTTACCTTTGTATAAAATGTGCATGTTGCTTTTTTTATTGCTTTTGTCGAGGACTAGGAACAAAAGTCATATGTCATCATTAATAGACATAGAGTGTACTGCAATAGGCACCACGAGGGTCGTTCAATAAATAATGCAGCGTGTCATCTAAAACTAAGAAACATACGTAATACATATTCTTAAAAGTTTCAATCCCTCGAGGCATTTCCTGTAACCCTTTACGCTTGTATAGTGTCTTTGTATACATGAACAGAAATCCTCAACATACTCATCTTTAGGGATGCCCCAAAGACACTGATGAATATCATTTCCAATGACATATCTGACAGTGTACAACCTCACTTTGATTGTTGTTTTCATGTGTTTTGGGAATGATAAGATCTCACAGTGACTGCGATCATGCTAATATTGGTAGTTAAAAGTTCCTGTACACTTTCTTTTCTTCAAAATCTTATTGAATTCTCTAAGTGTATGCAGCTGCGTTGTAAGGCACAAGACAAATATCCTGGTCATCGAATTTGGGACTTCCTTTGCAGGAAAACTTCAAATTTCCTTTGTGCAATTTAAAGATAAAACTTACCATTGCTAGTCCTTCATTTGCATGTATGTCATGTTTTAATTGACCTCTTTCAACACACAAAAACAAATAAAACATGTTTGGAGTCATTGCTTCTCTTTATCATGTTTAAATGACACCCTTTTCTTTGATTCCACATTTTTTTTTTTGATTTTTGTATCACTAATGTTATTTTACGGCTATAAAAAGTGGATCCATTTTTCGTCATACATTTAGTATATTTATCAGTTCTTCAATTTTGTATAAATATTTGTCTTTAAATAAACCGTTGGCAGATTTAACAAATGTTCTCTAGGGCACTTGTGAGAAAATATGGCACCTTTCTAACTGAAATATTGTTATATGTTTTTCTTTTGTCATAATTCTACAAAATGCAGTAACGATAAAATTTTTAGTATCTTAACAATGTCTTTCTTTGTGAATATTGCATTTTCAAATTTCATGTGGCACATAAAGTCGATATTTTTTGGTGTTCCTCTAAATTTCAGTTTACCACATTGACAGTTATACTTGAACTCTTGTTTTGTTTTTCTTCTGAAATATTGAATCCATTTGAAAAGCACACAGCGTTAAAGATATTTTTTTTTCTATTCATAAAAATCATATCTTAAATTTGAGGTTTGTGGCGATTTATATAAAAAGCGCAATTTTCAAATACCCTCCTGTTTTCATCTTCTTGGCAGAGATCATTTATAAACAGTTTTCAGCTCAGTGAGGTGACCATGCTTATTTTAAAAATTAATTTCTTTGCGAGCACAATATGAAAATTCGTGGAATTTTCTGTGTTTAGGAGATCTTTGGTAGAATTTTTCAAATATTAGAAAATTAAAATCAAATGCCTCAGCATTTATTATGATATCCTGTGTATTGCATTACTTATTGAACGAACCTCGTAAATGAGTGAAGGAGAAATAATTTTAACTAGATTTTTCAGCGGAAATTTGAAATAAGCAGCGCTTTACAAGGAAATACATAAAACATATTCCTAATATTATATAGATTTCCCTGGTAATATGACGCATCTGAATTTTGTTCTTTCGCTTTGTATACTTATTTATTCTAAGATTGTTGGTTCTGATAAAGGTACCACGCAATTCACATGCAAGGAAATGTAAGTATCCAATCTTTTACATATACACATGTATTTAACTTGTTATCTATGTCAATGTAACATAAAATTATTGTTTTATCACATTTTAAAAATCTACTATCACGTTAAACAGTTTTTATTTTCTTAATGTTTTAAGAATGATTTAGGACATGTGGAGAATGTGAACAGTTTTACCGTTTTGTGACAGAAATCAGATAGTTTTAATTTTTGTTATGATATTTCCATCGTTTTATGGATTTTATGGAAGAAATTCCCGGTACGTAATGCAAACATTAAGTCGTTTAATTTGAAGTCCGTCTAAAGAATGTTTTAGTAATATGGACACGCCAACACAAGCCGATTGAGATCTACAAATTTAGACCTATGCTTGACACTAAGGGCCATTAAGATACCTTTCTAGTTCTAGTACCCGTAGCTACTGCGACACCATCTTTTTGGACGGTCTTATCTAAAAGACCGGCATCCACGTCTGAGAGCACATGTTCGTTTCGAACCCGCCACGTTAGGAAGGATTCCTACTCGGGGATCTAGCACACTCACAACCACTGCGCCACGCGAGGGACCCTGATGTAAAGCTTACTTAAAGAATAACATATCTTACTCATAACAGTGGTAGCAAAGTTTACAAAATAACAAGGACCAAATGGAATAAATAAAAGAAGACAGTGCTCTGTAATTTAAATATTCATTATTTCTGTTTCCAGCGACGTTCACGGTACTGTAACTCTGTCGGTAGAGTGCTCGCTCCATGACCGGGAGGGAGGTCGCGAGTTCGAAATTCTGCAGTCGATAAGAAAAATGGTAGCACCGGTTCCTTCGCCATGGTCTCGGTATTTGAAGTGAAAAGCTGCGGGTTCTTCGGAGGAGACTTTGAAATCCGAGGTCCCATAACACGGCAGGCATTGGCACGATAATAAAGATCCCTCATTGCTCAGCTGACCTGAGTACCGAGTAAAGTTACAAAATTGAAACCCTTCACCTATATATGATGACGCCTCTACAATTCTCAAATGGGGCGTAAAACAACATACAATCATTCAACCTTGTTACATACTGTAAATCAATTATTATTCGCAACCTTGTTTTCTTGATTCTTTAGTTTGGAATCTATCCGTGACTACTAATATTTGAGAAAGGGGCAATATTTCACATAAATATATCGCCGAATAACTTGTTTGTGACGAGAATTATTTGCGAGTGCTACGAAACTCGGAGATACTTTTTACTGGCAAAAATAATTTGGTTTACAGTATCCATCTCATATGTATTACTTTTTGCTCTTTTTAGAAATGTGGGTGTAATTAATTGTTGTGCGGATTATAGATGGGAACCAATTACTAACTCATGCGTTAGTAAGTAGATGTATTTATTTTAAATATTCGGATGAAAAACTTGGGTTTTGAAAACAAAAAAACTAAATGCCAACAGCTCTTTCCGATCATAATATGATTCCTAAATTCAAAATTAACCCATATATACATGAAAACATCATTGTGCTTTCTATCAGTTCTTTTTAAACAATAAGTTACTCTTTCTGATAGAAGCTCTTTTAGTGTACTCTTAGCTACTTGAAATTATCCTTTTTGTACTTTTGGTTTTGAATGTGTGGGTTTTAGTTTTTAAAAAGTCAAAATCCTTTAAAATTATTACCCACGAATGTGACTTGGATTGCTTGTTCAAGAAAACACTAAATGCTAGTGAAGAATATTTTACATTGAAGTTACAAAAAAATTAGATGTTAAATTTAAACTTTCATTATATGTAT
The DNA here is from genome assembly GCF_032062105.1 of Saccostrea cuccullata. Taxonomy (NCBI): domain Eukaryota; kingdom Metazoa; phylum Mollusca; class Bivalvia; order Ostreida; family Ostreidae; genus Saccostrea; species Saccostrea cuccullata. The sequence continues at coordinate 23,149 of NW_026918886.1, read as the reverse complement.
TGTGATGTCTTTTGGCTTGTTTTCTTTATTTTTATATACCAATGAGTAATCTAAGAAATTTTTCTTTTCGGTATAATCACAACCAAAAAAAAAACATTTACTGTGCTTAGGAAGAAACGAAATAGCTTTTCAATGATTTAGTCTCAATGATTTCACTTGATAAGTCTCCATAACATTTCTATCCAATTTCTGGTTGTTTTAAGAACACATTTGTGAGTATGGGCTTTGGTACACTAGAGTATGGCAAACCCTATAATTTTCTGAAACCGTTTCTTCTTTCTGATAGGTGTGTTTTTTTCAAGTTTGGAAAATCCAACAAATCAAAGGGTGAAAAATCTGGCAAATATTATTGGTGTGAAAAAACATTAACTATTTGTTTATTCTCAAAACTTTAGTCATGAAGACATTTTATGTAGTGGATTCCTGATTCTTGTTACATCCTCTCATAAAACTCGATTTCTTTTTAATTTGCTTTTTAGACATCTCAAAAAATTGAACTGCCTTCCCAAATTAGTTTACGCAATAAGAATACTAATATTTTTTTAATTTTTTTTTCAAAGGCATATAATACTGTTTTTGTTTTTGAAATTTTTTGCTCTTCTTTTTTTCTTTGGTTGTGTTTGTCAAGTGCATCTTTTTTGTAAATTGGTTTTGCGGGTTTAAAGCAATGAATTTAATTTTCATCATTTGTTTTAATTTCAGATAAGCACTGATACATGTACAAACATTTCTTTGTTTTTAAATAATTATTTAGATATTCTTACACGGCCTCGTTTTTTTTCACTAATTTTTTTTTTCAAAACATAGGGTGATTATTTAGTGCAAAGCCCTATCACCCTATTCACTTGCTTCTTTAAAACAATGTAAACAACCCCCAAAATGATGCCTAACAATTTTGCTAGAAGACTTAAAATCAATCAAACCTCATCAGGGGTAATTTTTACATTTCACTGAATATTTCTTTTGGGATTATTAAAGAGTTTTACAGCAGCTTTAATTAAACGTTTGATTTCTATTTTACCGATTCTTCATCATTCATGTTAAATGCAATGTCTTGATTAACCCTCGTTTTTCAGCTCCTCACATTGAAACTATGTGATAAAAATGGTCAATAAACTATCATCAATTCATTAAGGATTACATCGTTTTATGTTATTGAGCTCAGGACACTATTTATTGAACAGCCCTGGTATATATAGTTAGAAGATTGTCAAATTAAATTACAGAGTGTAATGCAGGATATCATGGTATTAACTGCTCTGAAGTATGTACTACAGGATTCTATGGGAAGGAGTGTGACTATCAATGTCCTACACAATGTTATGAAAGCTGTCATCATATCACGGGGCTTTGCTTAGCATTTACAGAAGGTATTTGATACAATCTGATTTTAATTATAAGATGGCAGTAGGTAGTCTATATAAAAAGATTTAGAAGAAACAATATTTCTAGCAGAAATATCAAAATAATATTTTGCAATGTTTCTAAAATAATAGACATTAATATAATTCATGTCATGGATATATTTTTTCATCATTTTCATATGCTATCAGTGATTTTTATGAGTTCAGGCTGAAGTTATAATCACCATGAGTTTCTGGTGAAGTGTGTCATACTTTTTTATCAATTCTACTCTATACACTTCATAAACTAGGGGGCTAAGAAACATTTTATAATATTATAAGAGACACGGTGACATATACCTGCAGCATCTTTAGAGTTAATAAAGTTCGAAAATGAAAATTTCCAGATTATCTTTAAAAACTGGCAAAGTATAAACAAATTTTATCATCCCGCGGCCCAATGTTGCATAGGTTTAATAAGACATTTTGCAATGAATCTCATTTTACAATCGACTGGTCTCCGTAATAAAAGTTTATCCTTTACTCTTTGAACATCTGTGGGATCCAGTGTATTGAAACATATGGAGATAACGAACAGTAATCAAGATCAAAAGTCCATAAAACAATATATAATAGGAGCGGGGCAAACACGGACCTCCAAAACATCAGGGGTTGGATCAGGTGCCATGGAGGAGTGAGCATCCCCTGCCGACCGGTCACACCCGCCGTGTGCTCCTTGTCATGATCGGGAAATAATGGAAATAGCGGTAAGATCTGTCGTCAATTCAGTGTATAAATAATGGACTAACAATTAGTATGAAAAACGTCAGTCAGCATTTGACTCAAAGATAAATTGTATCTGCTGACAAGATCATTGTATCGACCATAAGAACTTACGAAATAATGACTTTGATCGAGAATGCTGACATTTTTGTTTCATCAACCTGTTTATCTATAATTTACCTTCTTTTAGAAATCGTTCATACATGTACGTAGAGCATACTCTTGCATACTAAATCCATGCTGGTCCCTTTTCACTAAGGTTTGCCTTGGTGAAACGGTTAAATAATATCCCTTTTTCAAGGATAAACTCACTGATGATCTTCTGCAAAGGGGAATAAAAATAAAGGATGTTACAGATGTGCGAAGGAAATATTAAAAATAACGAGAAATTTCAATTTAACTTGGAGGGGGGGGGTATCGTCATATGAATTTCACAATTCATGAACTATGATTCAAAATCAAATGAGATTTGATTATATTTTCATTAAACATAATTTTTCATGCTTGATAGGTAAACTAGAAAAAAAAATAGGGAAAAATAAAATCATTTCATCTTAAAAGTTAACCATGTTTCTTTTTGCTTTAAGTATACAAGAATAATCCTAGTAAATATGCGTAAAATTGGTAAACTTTTTTCTATGAAAATTATATTAAGGGACCTTTACAGAAAATTCGATGCTAGAGAACTATAAATATACGTCCACCATTTCTTCAATCGTTCAATCGAACAATTTCAAAGAAATTTAAATGCTTTGTGTTTTGCAGATCCTGATCATAACTCCGACAGTTTATCATCTACGAATCCTTACCATGAAAGACCCCTTAAGAAAAAGACAGCTACAGATACAAAGCACAAGCAAAATTCAACAAGCTCGGCGGTGTTGAAAGCTGTAATCAGTTCTGGCTCTGTGTTCATATTCATCTTAATGATTGTTTTGATAATTCATATTGTAAGATTTTTTAAACATAGGAAAATCATTTTGAATGTGAGAGAAGTCGACGCCTTTTCTATAGATGGACAGACGATGCCTGTATACGAGCAAATCAACGAATCACGTATGATGAGAAATAGGTAGGTGTTTGAAGTATAAAGCCCCACAAAGCCTAAGTATTTTGAGAAAATCATCTTTTGTCGTTAAATTTTCTGGGTGGATAATGCTAGTTATTCCAATATATGTCATTCAATTCGTCAAAAATAATAGTGATATAAATGTTAAGTATCTTAATCATTATGGCATGATTTAAAGTTATAATTGTATTTGAGCATAATATGTACATTTATGCAAAACAACGTAATGTTATTTTATCTACAATTTGTGCGATAATCTTCTCCCATGGAATGCAACGGTGTCACTCTTGCCCGACTACCCCGTGGGTCTCTGAATATTTGTTTCCCTTATTCCCCACTTAGATAAACCATATAAGGCATTTTCATTCACAAAGCAGGACCAGAAAACTATTTCATGTGTATCAAATATTTATGGAGAGCGCGGAGAGAAGCGCAAAGCAGGCTTAATGGACTAACGAGAAAGAACAGAGTAAATATTAGTGTAGGAATGATATATACGTTAAGCAATTTTTGTGCGAAAACTTCCAAGAATTCTTTTTCTACCAGACGTTCGTTCGATAATGACGAACAAATAAATATAGCACATAAATAGGCGTTCAGTTTGTAAAAAGCTTCAAAAAATAAAACATATTTACTTAAGCGTTTCTGTAGGAGTGAATCTAAAATCAGAACAATTGTTCATAGTCCAGAACGCCTCCTGTGTCAAAACAGCTGGCATTTCGTACCATGATAAATGTCAAAAGGGTGGATATTATACAATTATTGACTTTTGATGAGGTATAGTCAGGAGTAGACCGAATTCAAAAGTCAATAACTGGTTCATTAAATGATCAGGAATTTTAAAACTCTTGAAACTTTCAATCTTGTCTCCATCAAATATAAACAACAATAATATGATTGTCACGATTTATCTAATTAACAACTAGTAGTTAAAAATTGAAAACAGTATTACTGAATAATAAATACTCGACCATTTATTTTCAAAAGTGTTTAATCTCCTTGGTACTTGCGTCTGACATGTTTACATTCACACTGACACATGTTTGAAACACGCAATCTGATTGGTCGAAAAAACTGTAAGCAAATCTATGGTTGGTTAAGAGGGAAAACCCGAATAAACCTCATATGAGGTGAACTCACTCTGAGGTGCATCTCAGGAAAAGGCGTCAAGACCAATCAGAGAGCACCAAAATTCCTGATCATTTAATAAAAAAAACGTAGTAGAACTCATGTATATTGAAGCATTTACAGCAAAATTCGAGGAAAGGAAGTTTGCAATACAATTAAAAAATATTCTATATACTGTCCTTATTTCTAATTGCAACTTTGGGGAATTGCACAGCCTTTATGACTAGACAATGAAAAAACATATTTAGATAATGTTAATCTGTGTGTCTGCTCAATATTTCTCCATCAATGTATAAAGTATTGTTAGAGTTATCTATGTACAAAGTTTCAATGATATTATGATTTCTAGTTCTGACAAGCCAATGCTTGTCTACGGACTTTTATTAAAACGGAAATCAGTTCTGAGTCTGTGTTCATAATAACCTATGTTTTTAAACATCGGAAAATGATTTTAAATATGTTTTGGTCAATAAATATTTACACGAAAAAGAAGACAATTGTTTAGACTTTATATCGTGGGCGGGTTTTCAAAATAATAATAATTATGTCAAGTGTTGGGATAAGGTTAAAATAATTTTGAGTGAATGTTTTTTTTATTTAAATCCCTACCACATTTGTTAAGAATGATTTCTGTTCACGAAGAGTTTGGATGATATGTGTTAAAATCATACATACTGTTGAAGATATACGATATAACGAATCTCACTTGCATATACTTAAGCTATGCGGAAAACATTGAAGGAATTATATATTTTAATTAATTATTAATTTCGTTAATATTTACTTTAAAAAAATTCACTTGTAGAATTGCATATTAACATCATAGAAAGGAAACACGCAAATGTGTATTAATCATGAATCCAGGACCATGATAGCTTAACAAATGTTCAATGTATAAATTCCTGTAAAACACTACACACGATTGATAAAATTAAACTTCAAACTTGACGAGATAATCTGTTTATAATGAAATGAGGAAATAAAGGGATTGACTGGTTTTAATATAGTCTGGAATGAACTCTTAAACTAAATGACTTGAAATAATAATTTTAATGACTTCTAAGTGATTTTCAAAATGCAATGCTTACTTTTTTAAATTCTGATCTAATATTTTTATGCTGTCAGAAATCTCCCTTAATGGCAAACAATCACCAAAGGTTTCAAACTGGTCCGATGAAATGGAACGCAAGAGAGCTAGAATTTCATATTATATTGGACAATCTAGATAACTTTTTTCTTCGGATTAAGATACTTTTATTAAGACAATATGTACCAAAGTACTACCTGGTAGTATTGGCAGTTTTCTCAGAAAATGTTTGAGTGTTCTTGATCTTCTGCTAATGTTCATTTTAAATAGGGTAGATAAAAGATATTTTTATTTCAAGTCTATGTGTAAATACTTCTGTCTACTTTTTTTTAAACTTTAATTCAATTTAATATAATATAATAAAAAGACGGTTATTTTGATTGCTAGAAATCTACTCAAATGTATGCATCTCAAAACATTTAATCTAAATTGAAATACCTTCTCATAATCAAACAAAAATATTTTCATATAATTCAACACTGTAAAAATAGTTTTTCATTGAAACAATTAATGTGGAAGCTATATTTACATTTAAGTCTAAATGCAGTTGGTAACAATTAGGAATGTCAGAAAAAATGGATGGAGAGGAAAGATGAAAAGAACTAGAAAACTTTAAAATTGATTAAATGATTGATTGATTGATTAATTAATTGTAAACTTATATTGTTTAACGTCCCATTCGAGTATTTTTCACTCATATAGAGACCTCACCGTATCCACCATCGATCCACTTATAGTTGTATTTAGATAGCTTCAAGTATGTATTTATATCTCAAGATAAATCTTAATTGATATTTAATTTGATCAGATGCTGAGCAATATCAGAAACCGTTCTCCATTCACACATGGCTACTATATGAAACTTCTGTTGTCATTTATCATAATGTCTGTAAATGAAATAATTTGCATAAACTAAAAAGAGCTGATGACATGTAACTCTTATAATTATTCCTTGAGGAAGCCTCACTCTGATTTAGTCTTCTTAATACGTAGCCTTGGAATATGCGTGCTTTCAAAATTTCAAAAACGATTGTACTATGAAACGAAAAAAAAAGACAAAGGAACAGTTTTCTATATGTGTACCATTATTTTCTATACAATTAATAATGATTGGGATGATTTTGATACAGAAGTAAAGAATTAAAAAAGCGACGATGAAAAAGTTAAGAACTTCTTTTAAAAACGAAGAAGTCAGGTCATAAATTTACTATTTCAATCTCTTCCTTTTTTACTTTTTGGGAATAGTAGACATTTGATAATGTGGCAATATGTAAAGCAAAACCAAAAGGAATTTTAATTGGTAAATCAACTGAATAACAATGATACATATATTTTAATAAATATATTAACATTTGGGGGAAACACTGAGGACGAAACTTTGTTCTTTGTGCTTTTCCTGCATTCAAGTGATATTTTTGCTGAGCTAATTTAATTAAACGGATATGGAAGTGTACGATGAACAGGAAATAAGGGTTATATTGATATATGCCATTTAACATTCATCCGTTGCTGAAATATTATGAGATACATGTCTATATATAAGGTTTAAGAAGAAAAATTATGCAATACATTTATTGATTCAATTTTTACAGAAGTTCAAGTGAACATTCATCATTAATTCTTTTTTTATGTGACTAAGGCCCCTCTTCCAATATTTTAAAGCTATGTTTTATTTAAAATATACATGGAAGATTAAATCCTAATTTAGCTACCAAGTTTGGTATTGATGGCACTTTTGTCAAACATACGAAAAAAATGAGCAACGGGGTATTATTTTGGCACGCAGTTTGGTAAAAAATTATTTTCTGAACGGCCAGATGACCTTTAACAAAAGCTCAAGAGTTTGTAAAAACTTACAAAAAGTAAGGAAAATACACACAAAGTAAATGAAATTTCGACAAACTATATAAAAACTACACAATCAACAAAATATTTACACTATATAGTGAAAAAATACCCAAACGTTCACGTTCCTAAAACTTTACACGAGTGGGAATACAACATAGACATAATATACAACGCATCCTTATCACCAAAGAGTTATCAAACAGGTTCAATTATTTATGGAACCCCAATATTTGCAAGAATATTGACCAAGTCATGCATGTTTTTCAAAGTTCGTAAATATGGTCGATATTAACGCACTTCAAAAAGATTTTTTTTTTTCAAAGTGCGTTGATTTGGTCCCAAATATAACTCACTTATAAAAAGTGCATAATTTTTTCAAAGTGCGTTGTAACACTGCCCATTCCAAAATTGTGAAATTCATAGCCCCAGGATCAAGGATGTTAGTGCTAGGGCAGGGCTATAAAGATTATTAAGGGAAAGTGGATTATTTCTTTGAAAATCTTTTTTTTTCTGCGCTTGGGAATTAAGCCAATGAACTATGTACATAGTTATGAGGAGGAAGGATGCCTCTTTGACATTTGTGAATTTCATTACCCCTGGGTCAGGGCTTCATGTATAAGGGCGGGGCACTAATGTTTATATAATGAAAATGCCTGAACTCTTTGAAAATCTTTTTCTTTGCTCCTGGATATTACACAAATGATCTAAGTACATATTTATGATGAAGAAATCTGCTCTTCCAAAATGGTTAATTTCTGGGCCCCTGGGTCAGAGGTATTTGGAGGGGGAATGGGTACATAGTTTGAATATAAATTAATGCTTTGAAATCAGCACTTTGATATTAATCAACAATTTATGATGAAATAAAATTTAAGATAAAATTTTGAAATATGTTGCGCACGAGTCAGTGGTTCCTGTGGGGAAGGGTGCACGAGTGGTTACAAAGTGAAAATGAAATTTCTCTTTGTTACTCTGATCAACCCCTGGGTATTAAGTAACCAAAGTAAACATGCTAAGTGTATAATTATGATAAGCGAGGGTGCCTCTTCCAAAATTGTGAATTTCATCTCCTCGGGTTTAAAACACGAATCAAATTCAATTACGGGATACTCAGGTGACCTATAAAGCCCGTGGGCCTATTGTCTTATTTGTAACAGTGTACGTTTATGTAGATGTAGTTATTAATTCACAATATTTAAAATTCCTGACGTGTCATTATGGTCCAACAATTTTAAACTTTAATATTGATATTGTTACTCCTATCGATCCACGAACCAGATCCGCAATATATTCATCTGGTTTTCCACAGCCAGGATTGATTGAATGATAAAAAATTATATAATGGGCATCAAAAAGGGTACCATCCTTGCCAATAAAAATATAACAACTAATGTACTCTTTGCCAAATTTCAATAAATAATCATTGATGATGTATGATTGACTTCAAGACACACAGCAAATTTGATAGTTCAAACAGTTTTAAAGAAACGTTTGACAGTAAAAGAATTGCACGGGCACAAAGACAGATTTATATGCAATGTTATTAGAAAAAGTGGTCTTGTTTTTCAAATTTGATTCGGGCAGGAAATAAAGTGATCTTGTAATTCAAATTTGTATTCGGGGAGGCAGTTTCATCTCGGGAAGAGTCTAGAAACCATTTTTTTGTAAACAATCGAAATGTTAATAACAAGAAGGAACCAGAATCAGAAATCCACAACGATAAATTTATTCATGAAAGATTACATACACGCACGCCCTGAAGAGTGAAAGAGTTTTTGGGATAAAAAGAAACTTATTTTTTTTCACATTAACAATGTTTGCCAGATCTTTCGCCTTTTGACTTGTTTCATTTTCCAAAAACTTGAAAAAACACCATTCAGAAGGTAGAAAGGAGTCCAGAAAATCATAAGATATGCCATTTTTCGGTATACAAAATTTGATGCGGCTTTGTGTAAAATGTGAAGGCCCTAAAAGGGTAGTTATCATATTTTTGCGTCTTTTTTTTTAATTCAGTAAATCCACAAAAATTACAATGGAAAACTATTTATTCAATATTAATCAAAATACTTAATCCATACTAGCTTGATATGTGATGCATGCCTCAATCAATTTGATTTCATGTAATTTCAAAGCTTCTTACTCATCATTAAAAAATAATGCAACATGAAGATAGTTTAAACATCTCTATATGATACGAACAGGTTTGTTGTTATTTGGATAGAAATTATTTTAAACTCTAGTTCGAGAACACAGAAAACTAATGTAAACCAATTATCTGTTTATGCTATCATCACAATTACTCTGAAGTTAATTTAAAAGATGCTTGCGTTTCTGATTGACAATATCTACGTATGTGATTGTTTGGGTATCAAGTATTCCAATAATCAATTCCTATAGATATCAACTTTGTCTTGTTATAAGCAAACCTTTTTATTGATTATATTTATCAATATGAGGCAGAATTTGTCCAAAATCTTATACTACGAAAAGAAGACAATATTTGCTTTTTTAATCACTTTGTCATTTAACAATCATGGTAACTAATACCTTTTTTATGTCGAAGCAATATGCCCAAGTGAGCTGCAAATGAAAGTTCCTACAGTGTCTCACACATCTGTTTTATATAACCAGAAGAGCTTGCTATAGGAACAATATCTAAAACTAATTAAACATTTGACAAACAAGTTAATATAAAAAAAATATCAACAGTATAGTTTAAAGTCATTATTTCGTAAGTTCTTTGGTCAATACAATGACCTTGTTAGCAAATACAATTTATCATGGAGTCAAATGCTGACTTACTTTTATCATATTAATTGTTAGTCCATTATATACACTGAATTGGCGCCAAAAAAGTTCAGTTATTTCCATTTCCCCATCATGACAAGGAGCAGACTAATCTATCAAAATTACAGTTATTTGACCAGTTCCGAATAAGAAACGGATTCGTTGGTGATATATAAATATACGAAGCATTATTTCAAAATCTCTAAGTTTTTTGTCAAGGTAATTCAATGTCTTGTAAAAATAAATATTGTTTAAGAAAAGTTCAGCTTTCCCCCAAAATAATTTATTTCGCATGTTAACATGGGTGTCCATTTTACCAGTTACAATAAGCCGACGAGTTGCGAATACCCAAGCGTTCCCATTCAGTAAAACCCTAAATTTAAAACAAGATGTTTTTGTGAAACACTATGCGCCCGGCAGCAACAAAGTTCGAAAAAAGCTATTTTTAGCATATAGGTCACAGTCAAGGTCCCAAGGTCATTGACCTTGGTGTCATTTGAAAGAGCTTAATTAGTGGAGTATGCATACTAAATATGAAGTCTCTATCTTTCATGGTTCAAAAGTTATGTCGAAGGTTAAAGTTTGGGGACAAACAAACAGACAGACAGACAGACAGACAGACAGGACAAAAACAATATACGCCTCGGATCTATCGATTCGGGCGCATAAAAATATATCCGTCCCACACATCATCCACGGGCATAAATAAGAAAAGGTAAAATAATTGCTGAACAATAAGTTTTTTGTATTTCCAAAGAATAAAGAGAAACTGTGAACACTGAGCCCACTTTAATGATACCCCACACCTCCTATATATATGACTATTATGACAAAGTTTCTGTTTTGCTCTGGGAGACCCGATATAAGTGTCAGATCAAATGGTTAGATAAGAGGTAACATGTATACAATGGAACAATGTTATAAAGCATGTATGAAGGTGTCATTAAATCTTATTCAGTTGAATGGAGGAAATGTGGATAAGAGATGGATATACTAGTACCCTCAATATTAGAAAGAATATCAATATCCGTGTAATGCTAAGGGAGCCCAATTAAGTAACAGATCAAAATACAAAATAGAAGGTGTACTTTGGCGCTATTTAACAAAGGTACTGTTAAAGCCTCATTAAATTCTATGAAGCCTCATTAAATTTCATTCAGTATTAGACGAGGAGTTGTGGATAATAAGAAATAGGTACCCAAAAGTGCATCAGACGGACGGGCGTATAGATAGACGGACAGACGGATGGATGGATGGACACAAATGCCATAACTATATACCCCCGCCCTGCTTTTCAAACGGGGGTATAATAAGCCAAGATTACAATGAAGAAAACAACGAAGAATGAAGGTATAATAGTGTTAAAAAAAATGGGAATTCAGAACAAGTAAAATGGCAACACGAAAAAATATTCCGATATCTTCCAGTGTTCTAAATATTTATTTTCAAGAAGTGTCTTGTTTTTGTTAGAGTACATTTCAAACGTATTTTGATACGTGGAATGATGTGAAAAATTGGTGTCTCTACAGAGGTTTTTCTGCAGACTTACGCGTCGCGGTGAATCAGAATTGTTGCATTGTAAAAGTATGTCGACTATTTCAAGTACGGTAACGAAACGGAGATGACGGCAAAATATAAAAAAAGAAACTTCGCATAATTCAAATTCTTATAAATAAGCCTTCTTACCATAGGCATCAATTTGCTTTAACACCTTTGAATGTATTAATTATCAGATCTTAAATTAATATTTATTCGGAACTGGTCAAAATTCGAGATGGATATACCCTTCAAAATTAGAAAGAATGGCAGTATCCATGTCATCGAAACTGTATAGGAACTGGCCAACCGACTGTAAAACGATGACACACCATAGTTTGTGTACATAACACTTTGAGTAAATAATTGGTCAATTGTTTCAGTGTCATGTTTTACAGAAAGCGCATGATGGAGAGATATATTCACATTTATACGATAAAGCCCTCGAAATTCTTCATGATCAAAGCATAGATCTAGACACTCTATTACTCTATTTCGTAAGAGAATTAATAACTCAGGGTTTTTATTGAAAAAAATGGCTTCAAAAAGACCTCAATACAGCTTTTAGAAAGCCTTCTTTGTATTTGGAAATTACTTTTAATTCCACAATAATTTCCGGCAAAGTTATTTTCAATGGTTTCCGTTGCGAAGTACCGTCAATTGTACATCTCTAAGGAGAAATGTTACCTTTCGGAAAAAAAATCCCGCTCGCGTGCGCTTCTGATTATGACGCGCAATATTAAAATCATTATACCAATTTAGAAAACTTATTGATGGTTATTCTTGCCAAATTTTCAAATTCTGCCAATTTCTTTAATGATCTGTTGACAATTAATATTCAGTTTTAGGTATGTTTTAAGTATTCGTCGCCTCAATTTTACTGAGGTATAGATCTGTCTTTTCGAAAAAGACATGAGTGAAATCACATTCTTTGTATATAGTTATGTTTGTGTCTCCTGTAGAGCAGAGGGGCATTTATGGATCACTTTATCCTGCGTATGTCTGTTTGTCTGTCAAACTATAATTATTGCACCCCGGGGGACCGGGCTGCTCTATACATATAAGTTTAATTGATGGTGTATGGGGATTGAGGTGGGAGAAGTTATTCAGAATGAAAGGTTTACTAAATATTAAAAAGATTGTTAAACAGAATGTTCTTTCCCTTTATAAATTACGATATACATAACATATTTACTTCCATAAAGTGAATCTATAAAGATATATGTGTTTTTCATATTCAATTTATAAAGTTGGTAATCATTTACAAACGAAATACCGAGAGATCCCCTTTTTAGAACATCGAATTTTACTTACCGCATAAAAACGTACTCTACACAGTTCGTGTTTTATATTCTTAAATTGAAAACATTTTTGAATATACATGTAGGTGATGCATGTCTGGTTCCAATTTATATTTTATGCAGCCAACATTAATAAAGTTTAAAAGGGTATTGCTTTTGTTCGATTTTTACCCGACTATAAGTTTTCAAAATATTCTCGACTATCGTCCCCATTATCTAGACGTATGCCTTTTTCTTAAACATATCGAAGAGGTTTGATGATCTAGACGACTCATTTCCATTGCTTACTTTATTTATTTCCTGGGCGAAAATTGATGGTTATACATCAATGTTTTCTTGTCGACAAATGTGAGAGGTTTGATTTTAATAATCTGTTTATTATATATTTCTATGGCTTTTAGAAAAATCACCATTGTAACTGACCTGGTAATCCTTGAGCTTGCTTTTTTTAAATTATTTCATGAAGACGAAAAAACAACAACATATTTTGATAACTTAGGCATACGTCTATGCTATAAAGCATGTGTACTATTCTTTTTTTTTCTTTCAAAAGACATATGGTAAATACAAGTATTAAAATCCAATTGACTTTGATCTTTTATCTTCTCTTTAAAAAAATAACACAGGCTTATCAATTAAACTTAAGACTTTTGAATTCGGAGAGGCAGGATTTTGAAAATTAGCATTTATACATTTTATGATCATCATGATAATAATGTACCTTGGGACTTTATGATATTCAATTACAAAGCAAACCTATATTTAGATACTAGTATACATTTTCAGAGAAAGCAAAGGAAATCGACTGGTTGATAAGCTTTTTGTGTTAAACATATTTTTATTATGAAAAAATAATTAAAAAAAAAATTGTAACACACTTTCTATGTGCATACCGGTTTATATACTATGCATGAAATGAAAAATGATATCGTCATTTCTTTATTTACATACTGAAAACATATTTTTCCTTATTGTATAGTTCTGTATAACTATATCAGTCTGAACAGTCTCGTCATATTCCTTGAATGTATTTTCATACATGAAGCATTTAAAAAAATCCTTTTAAATTTACCAAAATTGATCAAATAGAGATAACATCGATTTAATATTTTGATTATCTGTCTGTATCAACTTTCTCTATTTACCATCTTTCTAAACTTCTTAGCAACTCGCCATGTACGGTATATATAAAATGGTTATGTTATGAAAGCTTAATGATATTTTAACAATATTTACTAGCATAATCACAACATATTTCAGATTATTTTATAATTATATGCATATAAATTTCAACAGCTTCGTGGGATTCTTTTGTACATTTTCATAGTATTAAATGAAACTTCCATTTAAATTTACTATCTGATTAAAGAGAGATAACAGCTATTTCATATTTTGACTTCCACTTTTATTAGCTCACCTGAGCCAAAGGCTCAAGTGAGCTTTTCTAATCAAAATTTGTCTGTTGCCTGTTGGCGTCGTCGTTGTCGTTGTCGTTGTCGTCGTTGTCGTCGTTGTAAACTTTTCACATTTTCATCTTCTTCTCAAGAACCACTGGGCCAATTTCAACCAAACTTGCTATAAAGTATCCTTGGGTGAAGGGGATTCAAGTTTGTTCAAATGAAGGGCGATAATTATGAATTACAGAAAAATTAATGGCATTTTAAAAAAAAAAATCTTCTTCTCAAGAACCACGGGGCCATGAGAGATGAAACTCATGTGGAATCATCCTCAGGTAGTGTAGATTCAAATTTGTTCAAATCATGACCCCCGGGGGTAGGGCAGGGCCAAAATGGCCGATCAAAATTTTACATAGGAGTATATAGGAAAATTCTTTAAAAATCTTCTTCTCAAGAACCACTGGGCCAGGAAAGATGAAACTCATGTGGAATCATCCTCAGGTAGTGTATATTCAAGTTTGTTCAAATCATGACCCCCGGGAGTAGGGCGGGGCCAAAATGGCCGATCAAAGTTTTACATAGGAATATATAGGGAAACCTTTTAAAATCCTCTTTTCAAGTACTTCAAATTCATGCTTAGTTATATTTATATGGAATCATCCTCAAGTAGTGTAGATTCTAGTTTGTTCAAACCATGACCCCCGTGGGTAGAAGCGGGGCCAAAATGGCCAGCTAACGTTTTACATAGAAATATTATAATTTTTTTTTTTATTTCTTCTCAAAAATTACAAAGCAATAATTTATCATATTTATTAAAATTCAAGCCCCCCCCCCCCTCACCAACTCAGTAAACTTTCAGTTCTGATCTGATATGTGCTTTCTCCTAGCAAATTTCTCAGGTGAGCGATGTGGCCCCTGGGCCTCTTGTTTTAGAAATTCTTTTACCCTCCCCTTTCTTTAACATTTTCGTTTCTCCCATTTATGAAAGGTTTGAATCCAACCAAAGTTGGACATGTTAAGCATATAATTCATTTTTTTTTTTTTCATGAACTCAAAGGATTGACATACCTAATATAAATGCATACAATGTTAAAACACATTTTTGTAAATTTAAATATCTAGCTCGATACAAGAGATTTCATTAAGAAAAAAAAATCACAGAAAGAGCTGGAAATATTTTGAAAGCTTTACATGCAACACGAGAAAAATGTTGCATGTGCAATCAGACTTGTAGATCATTCGAATAGCCTTAATAATGATAAAATGGCATGTCATTGAACTATGTGCCCCTTGGCGGTACCTTATTTAGTGTAAATACGTGTGTGGTCGATACAACAATTAAACTTTTTAAAAATGTTTTAACATTTTTGAAAGATTACATATAAGACTTCTCGGAAGTGAAATTCAAATAACATGACAAGGCATTCTCCTGAACTGCTCTTAAGGTATATGATTGATTATTTGATGATTTTTTTTTAAGATGTCAAAACCAAGTCATTTATTTCTTTTCTTACCGCGGAAAAGGATTTAATAAGTTTATTCATTAATATACTGATTTTCGTTTCCCTTAACCAATTTCATATATTTAAACACAATCCTATTGACATAACTAACATTTTTAATAACATTCAAATACAATCAACAGTGTAATTCTTTCCATTATCTGGATATTCAACATTATTATATTGTCAGAAAATTGCTGTAATAAGTGTAATAAGTGTTAACCTTGCTGACCATTATTAAGATATTGATACAGCACAGTGTTTCAAATTAATCTTATTTAAATTTCCCGATTTTCATAATGATTTCACTTACGTATACATAAGCTTTTAGAAAAAAAAAATCTTACAGGATTTACTTTGCAGAGAAGGGAGCAAGATATTTTAAGGTTTTTTTTAATTTCAATCAACGTATCATTTCATTTTAGACACAGGTTGTTTTTGCAAAATCACAAACAGGAACATGTGGACCTCAGAAATTACAACTAGAAATCAAAATGTTTTCTACACAACTGACAATTTTAAGCCAATAAGTACCTAAACTGAAATATAGCTATAAAATTCAAAATATAGGTCATACTGTCTAACTTTTTGGACGATGTTCTCCGAAAACCCAAGATGCATCAACTGACAAAGATTGACGTTTTTACGCCGATAGAAACCCGAGATACTAAATTTACAGTTTACTACTTTTTGATCGCCGTTTGTTGCCAATTGATAATGTTTAGCATGTAAATCAACAGAGACTATGACGTAATATGTAAAGTATTTTTTATAGAATTTATTTTTGATCGATAACTAATAGTACACTTTTTCTAAAAGTTTTTTTTTGTAGAAATTCTTCCTAATAGCTTAAAGACATCAGCACCCCGATAGAATTTTAAGTTATCAGACAAGAGTTTGTTTTGACCCCCCCCCCCACCCCCTTGCATTATAACCATACTGCTTGATATTTTGAAATATTAAGTTTTAAACCAGAAGTATTTTTAAATTCATGATTATTTTCGTCAATTCTCTTAAAAAATTTTTACTTCCATTATTCATCACACAATTTTATGCATTTTAAACTTTAAAAAACTTTCATTCTTTAAAAATTTACTCTTTTTTTTTTTTTGCTCACCTGAGCCGAAGACTCAAGTGAGCTTTTCTGATCACATTTTGTCCGTCGTCTGTCCGTCGTCTATCCGTCTGTAAACTTTTCACATTTTTGACTTCTTTTTAAAAACCAATCGTCCAATTTTAACCAAACTTAATACAAAGCATCCTTGGGTGAAGGGAAAGTCCCCTTTAAAGGAGAGATAATCAAGAAAAGACAAAAATAGGGTGGGTCATTAAAAAATCTTCTTCTCAGGAACCACAGGCCAGGATCTTGGGTAGTGTAGATATTAAATTGTTAAAATCAGGACCCTTGGGGGTAGGACAGGGCCACAATAGGGAATCCAAGTTTTACATAGAAATATATACAACAAATCTTTAAAAATCTTCTTCTCAAGAACCACTGGGCCAGGAAAGCTGAAACTTATGTGGAAGCATCCTTGGGTAGTGTAGATATTAAATTGTTAAAATCATGACCCCCGGGGGTTGGGCGGTGCCACAATAGGGAATCAAAATTTTACATAGAAATGTATAGAACAAATCTTTAAAAATCTTCTTCTCAAGGACCACTGGGCTAGCAAAACTGACACTTATGTGGAAGCATCCTTGGGTAATGTAGATATTAAATTGTTAAAATCATGAACCCCGAAGGTAGGGCGGGGCTACATTAGGGAATCCAACTTTTACATAGATATATTTAGGAAAAGTCTTTTAAGAATTTTTCTTCTCAAAAACCACTGGACTAGAAAAGCTGAAACCCAATCCTTGGGTAGTGTAGATTTTAAATGATTAAAATCATAAAGGGGAGGGGGTAGGGGGCACGATAGGTATAACAAAAGGGGAAATCTGGTAAAGAACTGCATCACCCAAGTTACTCAGGTGAGCGATGTGACCCATGGGCCTCTTGTTTGAAATCTTATAAAAGGAGCAAACCAAATTGTTTCTTTTATCTTTACAGTGTAGTTTGCTTTATTGAATCATACAAAAACCTGGTATTTTCAAATATTAAACTGTATTTTATAAACTTAAACCTTTTAAAATATTACTTATAATACTGGTCAACACATTCATAATGCAATGTGCTATGGTACTAAAACCAATTAAGCATGTATGCCCCTACTAAAATAAGTGGAATTTTTCTACGTCTAAGGGGCATATATCTCCGTCCAAAATGTTCCAATCGATCTAAACAAAACCTGACCTAGATACTCATATGATAAACCTGTATACCAAATTTCATTTCGATATATGTAACCTCTGAGAGGAAAATCAACGGAAACTAAAAATTATTGGAATGTTTTTAGTCAAAAGGGTTTACAAATAATTTAGATAAAGGTAAGAAAGAGTTCTTTCATCCACACGTTAACTCACAGATAGAATTATTGTAATCATTATTCTTTTTTTCTATAATATTCCAGTATTTAATGTATAGATAGCAGAAGAGTACATCAATGAAACCTGATATGCAAGCAGTACTTAAGCTCAGGAGTCCAGTTAACAATGTTTGATAGATTGTATGTTTACCGATAAATATAAGATATTCAGAGAGCATTTACAGCACTTCTCAATTATATTGTTGAACAATACTCCTGAGGTTTCTCCTTCACAACTGGGAATATTTAAGAGAGGAGAAAAGAAAGAACTTCAAGCTTGGTAGAACATTTGTTGGAACCCGCTTTGTATTTTAATATATAATAATATGTACATGTAGTCACTGAAACAAATATCAAACATGGGCACCGCTAAGCGGAGCATCCCCTCCTGGCAGGAACATCACTGGTAATGGCAATTTCTCATGAGAGATAAATTCTCTAGAGGGACGTTAAACATGTTAAAGATTGATAGTACACCGTATTTACTTTAATGTCCCTCTCATGAATATTCTGCTCATACGAAGACTTGCCCGTGAAGAGCTGCACATTTTTTCATATAATAGGCCCTGAAGGCCATTGAGCAGGGAGGGATCTTTTAAACCAGCATCTATTGGGACATTGGCCCTTAGTTTACACGGTCTCATTCGAAGGACCAGTCTCCACGTCCCACAGTGGGATTCAAACCTGCAACATTAGGATCAACTCCCTTACTTTGACAAATTAATTAGTGGAGTGTTGTTGATGATCCATTTTTTTTTCTTACAAAATGCAAAGTGCAAAGCGTCTTGGTTAAGGGGGGGGGGGGGCATAACATTCATACCTAACTTTGGGTAGTCAAGTTTAACATAAGGAATTTAATTGTTTTTCAGCTCTATTTATTTCTTTAACAAAATTATAGGGGGTGGGGGTGTCTATTTTTAACAAAAATCAAATTGAATAGCATTTAAGTTTGGAGGGAGGGGGGGCATAATATGTGTACGTAGTTTGGGCAGTTTCCCTTAAACCTAGTAGAAACATATCACGTATGCTACATGTACTAGTTTCAGTAATTTTATTTATTTACCTACCTAATTAGTATATTTCACAGTTCCAGGCAATATGCATTTTTTTCGTAATGAAAAATATCAATGTACCTCGAGAGTTTATTTGAACTTGTGCCGTAGGGGTCGGAACCGGGGGGGGGGGGGGGCTTAGCCCCCCCCCCTCCCACTTTTTTGCAAATATAGATTAGTTATAGGCATTTAACATTGCGGCGTAGGTTTAGCCCCCCCCCCCCCCCCCACACACACACACACTTTCAATTTAACGTGCTCTCCAAATTTCCAGACACCTGTTGGAATTTGGTAATGAAACTGCGACGTTCATCAAATTCTTTTAATCTGTTTCCCGCAGACTCGACACGACTTTTAAACTGGTTCCCTAGCGGAAATGATTATTGTCAACTCGTACATAAAATGTCAGGGCTTCGAGACAGTGAAAATGCGATATCTGAAGAATTATTTCATCACTGAACTTTAAAATTAATAGGCTTCTTCCTTTTATACTGCCAAACAAGTATGTAAACGCTGAGAGTGGATAATGCAAAGGTTCTCTGTCAATCTTGCCCACAAATGATTATTGTCAACTCGTACATAAAATGTCAGGGTTTCGAGGCAGTAAAAACGCGATATCTGAAGAAATATTTCATCAATGGACTTGAAAATTAATAGGCTTCGTTCTTTTATACTGCCACACAAGTATGTAAACGCTGAGGAAGGTTAATGCAAAGGTTCTCTGTCAATCTTGCCCACAAGGTAACGAACACACTAACACACTAACACATACACATACATACGCACATTCGCAATGTTATATCCCCTCCGCAACTAGTTGCGCGGGGGATAATAAGCTGATATAGAATCTATTTATCACGTTAACATTATTATGTCCTCGTTACATATTAATCACTTCATAGCCTTTTTTTTTGTACGTTGTAAAAAAACCTATCGTTAGTGATGTTTACTTTGAATACATTGTCAATATTAGGTATAATTTGGAAGACCCATGTGCATTTTTGAAGGTATGTTGAAAATATTTATATTACTCAAATTCATTATAACATTCTGTAATTTCTTTTTTTTTTTTTTTTGTATTAAATTTTTAAATTAAATTATAACTATACGTCTGAGTTTAGCAGTTCTATTTATATTTAAGGAATAACTGTCTTATTTTTCAATTTCATGATACATGATCTCATCGTCAAGAAATTGAAAAATAAGACAGTTATTCATTATTAATAAGTGTTCATGTGTAAATTCGTCCTGACTTGTTGGTTGTAAGTGTGTCAAAGTGAGCTAAAGAAAGATATGTGTATTCAGTTCGCCCTTTAGTAGTATCTTTTTTAAGCAAGAAGAAACACATTTAATCTTTTGAAGTACAAGTAGGGGTCTCATGATTGGAAACAGTAATATTTAATTCTTTATGTCCAGGGACCTGTCCTTGCCTTTCATATTAAACGGTCATATTTAATCTCAGTGATACCATCACTTAAGAATATTTTCCTTCTCATTCTGTAAAAATTCCATTAATTTTTAAATACAAGAAATGTAAAAAGAATCCGTTTTAAAAACGTACCACTTTTTAATTTCCCTACAATTAATTAGATTGCATTAGACTTGCCCATTTCTCTGTTTCAGTGCTCTCTTTCATTGTTATTTTTTTTTAAACATAGAGGCTTTCATACCTTAAAATTCTGCGACCAGTATATAGTCGGTAAACGGATCAGATTACAGCTCTGTGGTGTGCTGCTTGTGAATGGCTGATAAGTTGATATTTAAAGCCCTATTTACACGTTCTGATTTGTAAAATGTGACTTGCCAAAGCTTAAAAATCAGATCTTATAAATGGGAAAATCATAAGACAGATAGGATTAAGTAAGACCAAATTGAGAAGTGTTCTATTCTGTCTGGCAAATCAGATGATTTAAACCAATCATTGACAAGGCATAGGCGTCGGAGGCAAATTGAAAGGGGGGAGGGCTATTCTAGCATAAAAAGGTAAACCTTAATTTCTAATGCCTTTATTTTGTATATATTTGCAAAACAAGATTGCAAACTTCCGGTTCCGATGCCTATGCAAGGTCAAAGAGGTTGATCTATATAAAGAATAACTAACGTGAATTTTTCCCGCACTTCTTCTCCAGATAATTCAATATCAATTTATCTTATTTACTGCAATTGAAATATGGTGGAAATCCTGTGAGGACATTTTCTTTCGCTCGCTCTTCATTCAAAATGGTTGGAAAAAAGAGAAAAGAATTAAAATAACCACAAGACAGATTGAAAGATTAGTAGAACTATGTCAAGAAGAAGTAGATTGTTTAGAATTTTTCTTCCACAATAAGGGTTGTAGAGAAAAAGCATTTGAAAGTAAACAAATAAAGATGGAGGGAAATATTAATTAACCTCTTGTTTGCCAAATCAAACACTGGGGTCAGATGTGAAATCACATTTGAAATCACATCTTAGACCGTGTAAATGGGCCGTAAGGGGGATTTCCGATATGTTACAAAGTTGGTCACACATTTTTGCTAAGCTTATCAAAGTAAGATAAATAGGGTAAAAATATCTCTCGCAATATCTAATGGATTATAGCACTTGTCTATAATTGACAATAATGATATTTAAAGAAAAGTGAAGTTTTTTTCTGTTCACCTACTAGAAGTTGTAAATCCATTGCATTTGATTTGGAACCTTATCGTTCTGAGCATTAAGTTTAACTCATGATAATACACTTGTGTTCGTCATTCCTCTTTTGACCTATCTTATACACTGTAAGGAGTCAGGTACATGCATGACAAAAGAAAGGACTAAGCACTTAGCACCTGAGTGTATTAGGCGAAGAGTTAACTGATCCTGAACCAGTCTTTAGACCCCCTAAAAAATGCCATAGGATTGGCAAAAGGAAATTCTTTAAACCCCACTTTTGTCGACAACTATCATTCAGATATAGTGAGTACATAATCTTGATATCAAATACGTATTCATGAATTTAGAGAAAATATTAACATTGTAAATTGATAGAAATGTATTCCTTTATTTAGATATTTTGTAGTTCTATGAAAGATATTCAGGTCCTTAATCTCCCAATTTACGAACATCCCTCACAAACGCATGCACAAAAACTTTCAAAAACTGTTTTGATACAATACCCTTTTGTTGAGATGAAATATGTCATTTATTAAAATGACGAAATAAGAAATTAAAAAAATATATATACCTCACATGATAGGGGATGAGATCAAAAGGTAATCGCACAAATACATATTTATATACTGATCCCCTAAATTTACAGATAAACAATATTTGCAAAAAATATAAAAACAGTGGGTATAGTCAGCATAAAGAGGGCACTACAAAAATAAATATGCCAATGTTCCAAATATAATTTATATATCAATTTAAAACATATAATTGCAAGGTAGGAAAAGCTGGGCTGTTTTTTTTTTTCTTCTTTTTTTGCTGTTATTGATAGCGTCGACAAAGCGAGAATGACCCAGCGATGACTGGTCAGTTACAGACAGCATCAAAACACGTGATTATGATAGACATCTCTGACTGGCTGATTGTCTATGAAGGGGTTAGGTTTGACCATGGAAAATTTTGGAGTTGCGTAACTAGCAGCCGAAAATGAAGAACTGGGGGAAATTACATAACATGGAACCTGACACTTGCAAGGCCTGAGAGAATTCCAGCAAATGGAGAAAAATTAAAACATTCTGTTTGAACAATAAAATATACTATCTAATTACTTACATTTAGACAAAAGAAAATAAACAGCATTCAACACATAAATGAAATTATTTACATAATTGTTGTTTTATGTTTCCTCATGTTGCACAGTCTCCCCGCAGCTCTGTTTTTGC
>NW_026918885.1:0-14653 GCF_032062105.1 Saccostrea cuccullata | reverse complement strand
TTAACACAGAAGCTTGAAATTTTAGTGATGCTTAGAGCAACCTTTGGAGAAGTGCACTAAGTATATCGCAACTACCGGAAGTACGAAGCGCCGACGTCGCTATGGCACGAAAATAGTCCTATCAAGAATTTCAAAATTTTATGCACCTTTTCAACGATAACTTTTTACCTAGAAATATTTTGTTAAAGCATGTAGAACAAAAAAGATGTATAATTTCAAGATCTTTCAAATGACATCTCGGAAATAGGGCTGGCCCCTTAAATCAGGGGCCTGGAGGGGCCAAAAGGTTTTCCTTTATATCTCAAAAAGTATTGAGAATTTGTGATACGTCAAAGAAGCAAAGATGTTCAGAATGTCATGCTTAATTAACTAAAGTCGTCAAAATACGTCCGGCGTCGTCACTTCCGGTCAAACCGGAAGTAGTCGGAAAATGCGTATTTTTGCCGTTCTTGACAAGTTTTTTTGGTAACATATGCCTCTGGGACCTTGAAAATTAATTTTCTGTCCGACGTCATCACTTCCGGTCAAACCGGAAGTAACAGAAAATGGCTTATTTCTGCTATAATTAACATGGATTTAGAGGAATCAATTGCCAGATGCTGTTGAGTGGAGGAGTGGATTCCACAGTGTGTGCTGCTCTCCTTCACAAAGCTCTGAGTAAGGAGCAGGTTATAGCAGTCCACATAGATAATGGCTTCATGAGGAAAAATGAGAGTCAGAGTGTGGCTCAGTCCCTCAGCAAGCTAGGACTCAATGTCAAAGGTAGTAGTCAGAAAATGTCTGAAAAGGTACCATCAATGGCTCAGCAAATACTGACATAGTGACAGATAAGGGGAACATTTAAAATTACGATTAAATAACAAAAAGTTAATGTTAGGCAAATCATCAAACTGTAGGGCCCAGATATCAATAGTTATAGTGAATTGGATACAAAGCAAGAACAAAAGATTATTGAAATATGAGAAAATACTAGTATATCACTGTATATCAGATAGGTATTGATGCTTAGATGAAATTTAAAATAAATATTAACAAGCAACTGTATTCTTTTGAACTTTTTCAATGCAGTTGTGAAAGCAGCACATACATTTTACAATGGTTCCACATCTATATCTGTGAAGACTGAAGATTCAGCACCAAGAAAGCGCAAGACAGAAAGACTTAATACTGTTGTCTGTCCGGAAGAGAAGAGGAAGATCATTGGAGATACTTTTATGAGGGTATGTAACACAAACACTTGATTTAATGTGATGATAACACTTATTTTCTATGAAAGGATACTGAAACATGATGTTTTTTTTTATTTAAAGGTTGCCAATGAAGTTTTAGAAGAATTGAATTTGAAACCTGAGGATGTATACTTAGGCCAAGGTAGGTATATTTATTGCCTTTGGCAAAGTCAAAGTAATAAGATCAGTAAGATTTTTATGTAAAAAGGTAGCAATAAAGCTTTGAGTTTCTTTTATTTGGTATAAATTCAAGACGAGCCAGAAATACAGAATAGGATCTCAACAAGAGTATAACTCGTACACTTAAATTGACAAAAACATTACTATAGTTAGAGCAATGTAGGATATTCAACTATTCTTGATATGATGGTTATATTAACAATATCTTCATCACTTAATTGTGGCAGTTATATTCTCTTTCTATGTTCCTCACTTTCAGGAACCCTGAGGCCTGACCTGATAGAGAGTGCTTCAGAACTGGCCAGTGGGAAAGCCGATGCCATAAAAACACACCATAATGACACAGAGTTAGTGAGAGAGCTACGCAAACAAGGTCGAGTGGTCGAACCTCTGAAAGATTTCCACAAGGACGAGGTTCGCACCATCGGCAAAGATCTAGGCTTACCCCCAGATCTCGTCCACAGGCACCCCTTCCCAGGTGTGCAAGATTTCTTACACTGTTATTGGTCTAAAGAAAAAAAATGGCATACATTCTTTAGACTTACAGTATAAATTTTAAAATGTTCATTATGCAAATGAAAATTAAAGGTCTTTTATATTCTTTTCATGTTGTAGGTCCTGGACTTGCCATTCGTGTTTTATGTGCTGAAGAACCTTACATGTGTAAAGATTTTGCTGAAACTAGTGTTTTGCTCAAGTTCTTATTGGACTTTTCAAATTCAATTAAAACAGTAGGTACCTACTTTTTGCTGTACTTGAAAACACATTCCATTATATTTTTGGTAACAGCACACAATCTTTTTGATTTTGCTTCTTTTTTTTCAGCCACATACTTTAATTACCAGACTGAAAAATAGCACATCAGAAAAAGAGCAGCAAGAGCTGAAGAGAATCAGTGAAGAGGCACAGCTGTTTTCTACTTTATTACCCATCAAAACTGTTGGTGTACAGGTGAGTTAAAGAGCATTTTCCAGTTTAAAACTTTAAATTTCAGTTTAGTTGGAATAGACAGATTGCCAAATCTAGAATAATCTAGTATTGGACAATAAATTTCATCACTTTAAATCCCTCCTTTTTTCATTCCCTTTTGTTACATTTTCTTTTTAATTAGCTTGTCAAATTAGAAATGTTTTAATATAAATGGATCACCTTGTTTACAGGGAGACAGCAGGACCTACAGTTATGTAGTAGGGATTTCCAGTGATAGTGAACCTAATTGGGAAAACTTGATGATTTTAGCCAAACTTATTCCTAGGATTTGTCATAATATTAATAGGTATGGAATTCGTTTACAGTGGACCTTCAGATATCCGGACGCCAGATATCCGGATGCTTCAGTATCCGGACAATTTTTCATCGGGACAGAATTTTTAAATGTTACTTTGTCTTATTTAACTGCTGATTCAGGTATCCGGACGCTTCAAATATCCGGACAAATTGACAAGGAACCAAAGCGTCCTGATAAATGAGGCTCCACTGTATATCCTTACTTTATCAATTGTTCTAACTGGAAAAATTCATTCCTGGTTATGCAAGTAGTGATGAAAATTTTTAAATTGTCAATTACTTGGAAAAAATTTGAAAAGAATTGTTCCTCAAATTCAACAATAGTGATATTTGAAGGAACACTCAATACAGGCTATCTCAGAAATTCAGCAATAATTCTCTTGTTTAGCATGTCTATTTCATACATCTGTGTACGATGATTCATGTCATATATTACAGGGTAGTGTATATATTCATGTCATACCTAACCAACGGGGTCCTGATATGACTATCTGGCCACAGAGGTGCTACAGGCCACTAACACTACCTCCAAACTCAGTCAGATGCCAGTTATCGTCGTACCGGTCCACTTTGATCGGGACCCCATCAAAAACATTCCCTCGTGTCAGAGGTCCATAGTGATTAGAACATTTATAACCAATGACTTTATGACAGGGATTGCAGCAACACCAAATAAGCATTTTCCAGCTCAGGTTAGTAGGATGATTTCTGTCTATTCATGATCAAACCTTGTCATCAAGAGCCATAAAAAATATCCATATTTTCGAGCACACTATTTTCGTGGTTTGAGAAAATTATATTGGCTGGGGATTTGATTTCATGTTTGAAGGATTATTCAGTAGTCATATATGTTAATTGCTTTCTTGGTGGACAAAAAATTCGTGGGTCCATTCCTTGAAATCCATGAACATTACCTCCAAACTTAGTGATTTCACAGTATCTGAAGATTCTAGATGTTGAGATTAAAATACTGTAAAATCACTAATTTGCGTGGAGGTTTAATTTCGTTATTTTTCAGGTATGAAGAGACCCACGAATTCATGCCCATCACAAAATGTCCCTTTTATATACAGAACTACTAGCAGATTAGAACATTTATAAACCAATGACTTTTTCGTCAAACCATGAAAATTTGCAGCAACACGAAATAAGTGATTTTCCAGTACATAAAGAAAAAGTGGTTGGGACGTAGGATGATTTACCTGGTAACTGTATTCATTTTTCAGCATTCAAAACTAAAAAAAAATTTATAAGAGTAGTTTTAATAAAATATCCATCTTGCACAGAGTTTGTATCTGAAATAGAAGTATATTCGAGTCTGTAAATTAGAGCAAGTATATAAATCTATGTGATAAAATTGTCTGATTTGTGTTTTAATGGTAGCCTGATTTGGCTACTTTCTTTTGAAATGTAACTGTTCTTAAAGTTTCTTCTTGTTTTCTACAGGTTTTAAACCAGATATGTTAATTCCCGGGATTTCTTGTACGACCTCACTTCTAAACCACCAGGAACAACAGAGTGGGAATAGTGCTTAGTGGACTTAGACAGAGTAGAATTCATGAACATATATAACCAATAAAATTAGTGATTGTCAATTGTGATAATAAATTACTGAAAATTTACTCCATATTTTTTATTGAGGATGTGCATATATATACCTGTAATATTTTTGAGGTTTTTTAGGTCACCTGAGTTAACTCAGGTGACCTATCACAAAATGTAAAATTTTGTGTTAACATTTGAACATTTTCAGCTTCTTCTCTAAAACCACAACTAATTTCAACCAAATTTGGCACAAAGCATCTATGGGAAAAGAGAAACTAAAATTGTGAATTTCATGGTCCCTGCCCTCCTGGGGCCTGAGGGGTGGGGCCTAAA
This sequence comes from Saccostrea cuccullata, assembly GCF_032062105.1. NCBI lineage: Eukaryota > Metazoa > Mollusca > Bivalvia > Ostreida > Ostreidae > Saccostrea > Saccostrea cuccullata. Next base: position 10,079 of record NW_026918885.1, on the reverse strand, counting down.
CCATGAAAATTATTGCAATCTTTAAAAATCTTCTTTACTCCTGCACATAAAGCAGGCAAACTGTGGCATGATTATAATCAGCATTGAGTTCTCTACCAAAATTGTGAAATATTCCCCTGGGTCAGGGTTCAAGTGCTAGGGCGGGGCTAAAAAAAACCGGGTATATAGTGAAAATGCATAAATTCTTTGAAAATGTTCTTCTTGCTCCTGGGTATTAAATAAATAACTAAGTACATAATTATGATGAGCAAGAGTGCCTCTTCCAGATTTTTGAGGCCCCAGGGTCAGGGGTTCTGGTGTTATAAATCTATTGTTTATATATTAATGAAAATGCATTTATTCTTTGAAAATCTTCTTCTCTGCTCCTGTATTAAATAATGTACATAATTATGATGAGCAAGAGGGCCTCTTCCAGATTTGTGAAATGGCCCCAGGTTGTCTAGTGCTAGGGTGGGGCTAAATAGAATATATATTGAAAATTCATAAACTCTTTGAAAATCTTCTCTGCTCCTGGGTATTAAATAAACTAACTAAGTACATAATTATGATGACCAGATTTGTGAATTTTATGGCCCCAGGGTCAGGGGTTCTAGTGCTAGGGTGGGGCTAAATAGAATATATAGTGAAAATTCATAAATTCTTTGAAAATCTTCTTCTCTGCTCCTGGGTATTAAATAAACTAACTTAGTACATAGTTATAATGAGCAGAGAGTGCCTCTTCCAGATTTGTGAAACCCCAGGTTCAGGGGTTCTGGTGTTAGGGCAGGGCTCTATTGATTATATAGTGAAAATGCATTATTCAAAATCTTCTTCTCTGCTGGGTATTAAATAAACCAATTAAGCTAGTTATGATGGCAAGAGTGCCTCTTCCAGATTTGTGAATTTTAAGGCCCCAGGGTCAGGGGTTCTGGTGTTAGGGTGGGGTTCTATTGGTTATACAGTAAAAATACATTAATTCTTTGAAAATATTTTCCTTTGCTCTTTGGTTTTATGCCAATGATCCAAGTATATATATTAATGATGAAGAAAAGTGCATCTAGCAAAGTGGTTTTTTATGCCCCTGGGTCAGAAGGGGGGGGGGGGGATTACATAGTCTGAAAATAAATAAATTTTTTGAAATCTGCTCTTTGGTATTAATCAACCATTTCATGATAAAATTTGCAAAATTTTGAAATATGTGGCCCCTGGGTCAGGTTCCTTTGGGGTGAGGTGCACAACTGAGTGCATTTTCTCTTTGTTACTCTGATCTACCTCTGAGTCTTAAGTAAATAGAGTAAGCATGCTAAGTTAATAATTATAATAAGCAATGATGCCTCTTTCAAAATTGTGAATTGTGAATTTCATGGCCTCTGGTTTAAAACACGAACCAGATTTAATTGTTTGAAAGTTGTTACACAATACTCAGGTGACCTATAAGGCCCGTGGGCCTCTTACAAATCATGTCTGGATTCTACATTTTAAAATTTCTAATAAGCTCACAAAGTGGTTTAAGAATAGAAAATTACTTTGAAAATAACTTTTATTAGAAAATATGCATTCTTTCTCACTTTGCTCTACAAAATAACTCGTTTCACATCATGAAACCGCAACATTCATAATAATATTAGAATGAAATAATGAGCTTTCATCAGTAATGTCATATACATATATTAGACACCCATTTTAACACATTTTCTTGGAAATATTAGAGTATGATGTTGAATACCTCTGTTCTATGGTTTAAGTATCAATTAAATTTAGGAAAGGTGTGAAATTCAAAGAAAAGAAATTATTTTAAAAAAAAACTTAAATTTACTTCAAATTGTGCGCACAAACAGGAACAAAAATGAAAAAAAAATCGATCCAAAGTTGCATCAGGTTAAGAAAAGAAATTATTTAAAAAAAAACTTAAATTTACTTCAAATTGTGTCCACAAACAGGAACAAAAATGAAAAAAAAAAATCGATCCAAAGTTGCATCAGGTTACGTGTCAACTAGGTGCAATGTTAAATATCGGTTACCCATTTGTAATGACCGATGTGCGTGTCTGAGTCTTTGACTGCTTTATTCAGTTACACATTCGGACGCTGGATTCTGTCACTTTGGTTTCGGCGTTTGAAAAAGTCGGTTGAAGGTGTTACTTTCTTTTTTAAACCCATTTTGTTAAATGTTTTGAAGTGGGCATTAATTTTCGGCTACTTAAATTTTTTCGATCATAATTTTATGATTTTGTCAAGTGCTGACAACAATGCCGTCCCCGGTATCTTACTGGGGCTGTTGTTGATTTTCGGCTCGTCGACAGGAATCTTTGGATATGACTACTATGATGAGTATTATTATAATGATGACGAACCACGAGAGATTTCAAAGGAGCAAATCAAAGGTGAAAGAAAATTTCAAAACTCGAAAATAAATTATTGATATATTTATTTCTATCATCTTCTTCGTCGGGTATAATTTTTGCTTCATGTTCACATTTTCTAGCGATACAGTCCGTCATGGATGCAGTGCTGAATCAAAATATCGAAAAGATTGATAACAGAAACATCTAAAGAGCTTAAAGCTCTATCAAGTCGGTGTGTCAACTATGTGCAAATTGGTCTCCAAATATTGCGAAGCAATTAAATGTGAAACGTAAGTAAAGTACAACAATTAATGGTTAACAAAATTTTGAGTAAAAATGTTTATTTTTTATAATACACAAAATATAAAAGCTAATAATATGTTTTGGGAAAAAAAAAATAGCTTGAAATTTCACAATTGCAATACTCATTTCAGTGGGCACCTGTTTGATAAGCTAAAAGGAGGAATAACGAAACTGACGAAAAAGGTTATAGGAAAGGCCAAAGATTTCTTGAAGAAGGGACTGAAGGCGATCTTCAGGTTTAGAGTAAGGCGAGTGTTCAAAGGAATAAGAAAAGGCATCCGAAAAATTACAAGAAAAATTCGCAGAATCATGTGCGGTTTCCCCGGGTCAGGGTACGGGTACGCCGGGCACTCAGAAGAATAGGGAGGAGTGTCGCGGAAAATCAGTGGGAAGGTCGCGGATTTAGTGCGCCGCGTGAGGGTGAGAGTTAGTCAGGCGAATCGTGCGACTTCCACGGATCAGACGTATCGTTCGGGTCAGGGTCAGACTTGGGAGATGGCGGCGTATGTAGCTGTTGAAAAATTTGAATTTTAGTAATTTAAAATGATGCTTGATTTCAAATGAATAGGAGAAAAAAAACGCTTCATGAAAAAAGTAGATATATTGTAACAATAATTTTAATTTCGTCGTGATAAATTTGATTTTATCAAGTATTAATTTTCTGTTGTCATATCTTACCAATATTAATTCTTTTTTACAAAAATCATTATCCTTCATTACATATTTAATCGTCCTTCAAACTTACTGTTGGATAATCTAATGTGATATCGGTATAAACACATTCAAATCATTATTTTACAGGATGGGGAAAGAAGAAGCGGTCGACATGCAGTGAATGTTCACGAATGTCCGATTTGAGCGAGGAACTACTCGCTGGAAAGAAGTACTTTGATTTTATGCGATAATTTTACTAGTATAAAAATGCATTGTATTCATTGATATAGATCTTTGAAATCTGTTCAGAATGATTGAAATAAGTAAAACGGAAGAAATTTTTACATTAAAAAAAGTGACAGATTCCAAATTTTCTTTACATGAAAATACAACGAAAAAGGTGGAGCTGTCACCTTTGGAACTGCTGAAAATTTTAATCTAATGTTGAATTATGTAAGTCAAACATAATGTCTAACTCTTAATTTAATATTTTGATTTATTACTGTGAGACAAACTGAAATAATTTCCAAGTTTTATATTTGTATAGTGTGTCCATATTTGAAGAAAGCAGAGCAGAGAGCGTCGGGTACCATGGCTTTCCTGTCCAAACTGATGTCAGAAATGGAAGAGGGATACCCCGCAATACAAAAAGTAATTACATATTTTCTATAAACACGCCCAATTTGAATGTCAATATTGCATTCTAAAAGCTATCCAAGTTAATAAATATAACAATTTGATAGTCAATGAAAATATTTAATTGCATTCTAAAAATATATAAATAAGGAAATAAATCAATATAAACGTGCACGTGCCTCAAGTTTTATTTTGTTACACTTGACTGACACGTGACAGATTTAAAAAAAAATGGGCATCTTATTTTAGAAACTTATTTATATTGGAACATTTCTCTTGCAGATCTTGCATTATGAAAACACGTCAGACGAAGCAAAAGTAACGATGACTGTAAAGGAAGGAACAACCAGCTATGTGATACGGAATTTCAGCAGGATGAACAACAGGCGAGCAGGGGGAATTAGCCCGGTACATTTTCAGGAGAGCAACGACTGGTGCTTAAAAAGCAATGTGAGAAATAGAAATCCAATGAAAATAAAGATGAAATTCATTATCATTCCACGTGTTTGTTTTTTTATGTGGATGATAATACGCAAGAATGTCTTTGGATTTTAAACAAATTGATTATTAGGTACAAAAATTCAGTTGTTGAGGATTAAAAAAAATAATAAAATTGACATGATTTTGAAGAATTTCTTCCTTGGAAAGAGGATTATGTGTATAAGTTTCAGTGGCGTAGCATCGTTTTTGAAAGTGGGGGGGGGGGGGCAGGCAGAGAAAATTTTTTTTTAACTTACCTGAAAAAGTTGACAAGCAAAAAAAAAAAAAAAAAAAAAGTTGCCCGAAGTCGAAAATCCTATTTCGTGGGGTGGGGGGGGGGGGGGGGGTGTAGGTAAACTTTTTTTCAGTGTCAACTACTTTTAGTACCAATTCTTATACTACATTTTCGGTACATTTCTAAAAGTGGGGGGGCCAAAGAGGCTTTGAATTAACATTTCCTATAGTGTAAGAAAGGTTGGAAAAGCTGGGGGGGGGGGGGGCCAGGCCCCCCTGGCCCCCCCGGATACTACGCCCCTGAGTTTGATACTCAATTGCATAATTTAACTCCAGTCCACCTATTAAAAATACAATTAAAATAATGGACTTTACAACTACTTTTTTGTTCTCTGCTTACACATGTACCAATGCGTTTACTTTCTTCATGTCCTAATTTATAGGGATTAAATACCCTCTGCTAGATGTTGACAATAAATGCAACAGATGACCATATCAACTGTCTTTGAATGTTATTTGCAAATCTACTAAAAATGATTCCTTTTGAGATTTTTCCTTCCAATTGATATGATAAAGATATCCCCAGATAGTGAAGACTTTATTCCCATTTTATGACAGATTATACAAACAAAAAATAAACGATGGATTGATTTATAATTCTGAACCTAATGTGGTTGTAAATGAAGTAAATAAGGAGTGCACTTATGTAACCCGGTAAAATGTGAAAAAATAAACAATCAAATTAAGAAAAATTTCATCTCAGATCATTAATTGATATCTAAACCATACGATTCAACAAATTTTACCGCTGAAATTCACTAATATACAAAGAACAAAAACATACAATGTGGCAGGGGTCAGCCGACATTTGTAATTTTCTATAGTAAATCGAGAACGGTCATTCATTTCAAAGCTTGTGTTTACTATGAGCCTTACGTTGTTCAAATGTGCGAATGACTAAAGACGCATAACACATTTATAAAACTTGTGTGAAAGTGTGGCAGAGTGGTTTTAATTAATAATTAATTAATAAAGAATATTGTCACAGGCGGGCCGATAGGTCGCCACACAAAGGAATACTAGAACAGTTCTTTAAATATATCACATTTATTCAAGGCTTAATAAAAGTTCTGGGTTGGAATGTTGTTTGGTAAATAACGGCTCCCTGCACGAATTTGGGATCTACAAAATCATTGTAAATACACATATTATAATATATGTACAACAAAATATACTAATTTGATTCGTGATCATGCATATCATAACATATACTATAATTTTTGTAAAACTTGTGTTTTTCACTATAGAAATCAACGGGAAACGGAAAATATTTTAAAAACATCCCCCCCCTCGTAAAACAAGAATTCCTTTTTTACAGTTAATATGGAAGTAGTTGTCATTTTACATGCCAAAGCTTTTTGTGTTTCACGGGGGGGGGGGCATATTTTTATAGAAAAAAAGAAGAGAAAAATGCTGATTTTTCGAAACTATTTTCAACTAAATAATTGTATTTTATTAATTTATTTATGTTTTATTTGTTTGCGTAAAACATAAGAAAAGATATGAGATACATTTTGTCATTTTTAAGACTATTTCAAAATATGGTGATTCTTGAAAGTTCGATTTTACTAGAAAATATCTTCTACCCCCCCCCCCCTTTTTTTTCAAGAGCTGGAATTAATGATAATTTACTATCTAGCGCTGGAATTAAAATGATTAATTAATTACAATAGAACTGTTCTTTGTATTAAACAAAGATTTTATAGCCAAATTGCCATTAATATTGTATTTAATGGGTGCAAAATGTAAGCGGGAATCAGGAGTTAGAGTTCGTAGTCCTTTCTTAGTTTGATCAATATGGCTACAGGCAACTACACAACTTCATTCAATTTTTAAAGACAGATTTGGTGCAAGTTACATTTGGCAAACGCGCCCGACTATGATCCAGATTGTTCAAGTGTCGATTTGGATATCTACATAAACGAAACTAAAAGAAGGTTCGGTACAACTTTTCCGGTTTTAGGGTATCAGTGGACATTTAAAAATATTCAATTGTTTCAAATCTGTGCTGATTTAGGTGATGCTTAACGTGCTTTTTAATTAGAAATATCCATGAATATCTAACTATTACCAAAAAGAGAACGATTTGGTAATATATTCTAAAGTAAAATGTCACATAAAAAGTGCATATTAAGTATTGCTTAAGTGCACTAGCTTGTCCTTTCAAATAAAATTTCGAAATTGTATTAAAATGATGAATAATATTTATAAAATTTTATATTAGGAGAAGACGATCTAAGTTGTACGTAAACTTGTGTCTTATCCTTTTGGCTTTGTCAATAAAATATGTTAAATTCATGCAGTTGAAGTTCTACCTTTGTGCGACCATTTTTAAATGATCTATGCCATTTTTAGTCACTTTAAGTTACATTATTGTGAAATTTTGATTCAATTCGGTTCAACTCATTCATTTTACTTATATAAACATGACATAAGCTGTTATATATATGTACATAATTTTTGTAAATATAAAAGTTTACTTGTATCATCTGTCCTTGAGATCCCTTTGATATAACTGATGTAAACAAAGATCCAGTTTTTGAAGGAAAAATTGTATAGCATCGGTTTTTAAACGACTTGGGCAGACTTTCATAAGGAAATGAATCGAACTGAAGTAGCCAGAATATTGTTCCGAGATTTCCGATATTTGCACTTTCTGTTTTGATAACGTTGGTGTCTTGTTAACTTTGTGAATTATTTTGTATGTATGAAACAATCTTGCCTATTCTACTTGTATTCCTAGGGTGACTTCTATGGCCCTGCAAAACTGATCAATATTCAATAGATGCTTAAATCCTTTTAAAATATAAACTATCGATCTTTTATCCCCTTTTAATTGACCTTTTATTGTTATATTGTGTATATATTTTTTTGTTTTCTTTGATGGATATCAAAGACGTCCCATTATTGTTGTGATCGATAAAATCAGCATTTAAGGGAATTTAGGGTCCCATATAGGCCACAATGCTCAATAAAATATGTTCAAATCAAAGCTGAGCCTATTGCTTATGGCAAGTCGAACGTTGCAGTATTCGTCTTTTCCATTTGTATTGAAAAACGAAAAATTATACAAAATGGAAAATTATAGAATACAAATAAAAATTATACAATACATATGGAAAAATTTACGATTCAAGTGGAAAAGATCGAATATTGCAATGTTTGACTTGCCATAATTGCTTATACAATTGTACTTGTTTTCCATCAGTACATTCTTATGTAAGACTTTGATCGTCGATCCAAAGTAGTCCCATGATATCTTCGTTGGCTGTGTTTAAAAATAAATTACATAACCTGAGAATTCTTTCATATAAATGAAATATGTGGAGATAACTATCAGTATTCTAGCTCAGAAGTCCCTTAAACGTTAGAAAACAGGAGCGGAGCAAACACGGACCTCCAAAACATCAGAGGTGGGATCAGGTGCCCTGAATGATTGAATCCATAAATACATATAAATATGGGGCATGGTCATAAATGCTGTTCCTAGTAAAAATTAAGATAAATTAAGATTTTAAAAGCTTTGTTCTATATATATCCCTATATGTATCACTGTAGCCCATTTTGACCACACCCTACCTACCCGTGGGAGTCATGATTTGAACACATTTGAATTTATACAACCTGAAAATACTTCCATATAAATATGACTCTTGATGTCTGCTGTTCCATTGAAAAAGGGTTTCCTCTGTATTGCTTTGTAAAACATGCTACAATTGTTACCCACCCCCTACCTCCAAGGGTTTTGATTTGAATATACTTAAATATACACAACTTTGCACGCTTATGACTGATCATGCTTACCTGATCTTGAGAAAAAAAATTTCACAAATATTCCAAGGGAATATTTCAATTGTCTTTTGTAGCTTCATCCTGTCCTTTGGATAAAGATATCTACACAACCTGAAAATCATTCCAAAGAAATATGACTAACTTTGATTTCATATTTAAAAAATATCTCCTATTCATGTCTTTGTAAAACTTGTGATCGTTCATTATAGCCCAACCCTATTCTTGATTTGAAAGAAAAACACTATCCAACAAGATGTGTTTGTGAAACACTATGGCCCGGCGGCAACAAATTAAAAAAAACATTTTTAGGATAAAGGTCACAAGGAAGGTCACAAGGTCATTGATCTTGGTGTCATTTGAAAGATCTTGATTAGTGAAGTATGCATACCAAACATCAAGTCTCTATCTTTCATGGTTCAAAAGTTATGGTGAAGGTTCAAAAAAATTTATTTTTAGCATATAAGACCCAGTCAAGGTCACAAGGTCCTTGACCTTGAAGTCATGTGAAAGGGCTTCATTAGTGGAGTATGCATGCCAAATATTAAGTCTCTATTTTCTTCGATCAAAAGTTATGGCGAAGGATAAAGTTTGCCGTCAAAAAAGCTATATTTAGCGTATAGGCCACAATCAAGGTCACAAGGTCACTGACCATGGTGTCTTTTAAAAAGGATTAATAAGTGTTGTAGGTATACCAAATATAAAATCTCTATCTTTTATGGTTCAAAAGTTATGGCAAAGGTTAAAGTTTGCAAAAAAATCTCTATTTTTAGTATACAGGTCACAGTCAAGGTCACAAGGTCAGTGACCTTAGTGTCATTTGAAAGAACTTTATTAGTGGAGTAGGCATACCAAATATGAAGTCTTTATCATTCACGGTTCAAAAGCTATGGCGAAGGTTAAAGTTTGCAGACAGACAAACAGCTAAACAGACAGACAGACAGGACAAAAACAATATACGTCTCGAATCTTTCGATCCGGGCACATAAAAATTTTGTAGAACATGGGGCTATGGGTAAAAATTAATTTTGAACATGTATGTAAAAATCAATTTAAAATTGTTGTTATCACCATATTTCCATTAAATTTTCAAAATGAAATATGGAAATTTAAGAATAAGAATTGTTAGTTTCAAAAGTGATTTCCGTTTTGCTGTAAATAGATTTTCTCACAAATAATAACCATCACACATACCGACACAGTAAGATATTTTGTTGAATTTGATATGGAGATAAAATTAAACTATAGAATATTCAGTATATTGTGCCCAATGCTTCCGATCGGGCACTTCCATTTTCATTACTTATGTAAAGTATTGTGTATATATGAAACAATCACGCACATTCTGCTTGCTTTCCCCGATCGTGCCATGCAAACACAGACGAGTTTCATCAATAGTTATCTTTTTGAAAGAAAGGATAAAACAGCCTTAATCCAATCTTAACTCGATTTTTATTGTCATTCTAGGCAGTGTAGATTTTTACTTTAAAAATGAAGTTCAATAAACAAGGTCGAATAAGCTGAACTACTTAAAAAACATCTAGGCTTAAAAAAAGGATCAAAGAAGAGATTTATATCGAAGATTAATTATATCAAAATG